>NC_077227.1:220880361-220992861 GCF_027887165.1 Monodelphis domestica
TTGTACACATTTCTCAGTACTTAAAGTCTCATATCCTCCCTTTGCTTTTTAAGGCCCAATCTAATCTGTCCTTATCCTTTGTATTTAATTTTTCTTTTTTTACTACTTCTCAACATGTACTCTATACCATATTAACACCAATTATATTTCAAGCCCATAAATAAGTAGTCTTTGTCCACTTAATTTTTTGCTCATTGTTCCTGTTGTCTAAAATGCCTTTTATCCTCTCTACCTACACAAATACTGCTCATCATTCACAGCCCAAGTAAGTTCCACCAATTCTCTGAAGACACTCCTCAGTATTCTAGTGTTTATTGATGATTTTCTTCTCTGAAGTGCTATTTAACATATGATATAATTTTTGGCAATTATATACACATATGTAGATCTTATTGAATCTTGTTTCATGTATACTTTTCTTATGTCAACTAATGTTTTTTTTAAAGTCTTTGAAGGCAAGGATTATGCAATTTGGGGTATTTCTTAGAAGAAATACCTGGTATCTGATACACAAATACCTGATACATAATGCTATCTAATTGGTTTTAATAGCCATCAAAATGATGTAATAAGCATTTAAAATAGAGAATAATCACATATAAAACTTAAACATTCAACAAGACAGAACAAAATTAAATAACCAAAGCAAAAATGTTTATATATTCTGTGGGCTTTTTCAGATCCATCTGAAGCACTTTGGAAAAAAATGTTTTTCATATACTTATAGTGAAATATATATATCAATCACTTTAATATTTATTAAATTACCTATTAGGTGAAGCACATGTATGTATTGTACTGCTAATGCCACTTTATATCACTTAATATGAATCCTTCCATATTTCCTTTCATGTTTATGCTTTTTATAATACTATAATATTTTATTACTTAAGAATATAATAATTTATATCTCATTTTATAGAAATTAAAAATCTCAATTTCTCATATCTCAGTGCTTTCTAGGACTGACCAGTGTGATACCACCATTTAGTCTAATTTTTTGTTATCAAATCATTTTCATTGTGATTTTAAATTCTGTACCCTAAATGAAGATTTATTAGCAAATCATATGTTATATGTCTATCTATATGGGGAGGTGTGTGTTTAAAAACAGTCCATTTGAAAATATACGTATTCTTCAACAGATAGGATATATCCATGTGCAGAGAAAAATGTAAACTAAACAAACACTTTGGTGGATTTCACACACATGTAAAAAAATAAGGTAACAAAGCAGACTGATTTTTTTTTTATTTCAAGCTTAGACTTTTATTAATTTGTTTATAAGGACTAGATGCTTTAAAAAATCATTCATGAGTTGTCCAGCATCTCCATGTGGGACTTAATATTGTTAACACATTGTAAGTGTGTGTATGTGTGTGTAAACATATTATATATATAAAAATTTAATGTATGCTTGAAATAGTGAAAATGTTAGTCTGCTTTTCCTCCTTATAGTGATTTATTATTTATGTATTTTCTTTAGTGTGTGTAGGCTGAGAAGAGAGGAACTTGATTGCAGTGAACAAGAATAAGTATATATAAGAATAAAAATCCCTGTGAACACATAAGAATAAAATACCCCTGCCTCATAACTCCTTAAAAATATTACTACATATAAAAACCATAGTTTTACAGTAATATACTTATAATGTCAAAAGAAGTACAGAAAGGAAATATTTATACATGATCTTATAGTGAATATTCACACATGGATAACTAATATGAAATCAGTTTTTTGTCTTTTGTTTTTTTGCTCCTTGCTCTGTTCCAAGAAAGTGACAGTTAACATCAATGTACCTCATTTTGAACTATGGATTCTAATAAGATACTTACAATTACTATACTATGTTCATGATTGTTCCATGTGTCACTGTACAAATGTATAGTTAGAATGATCTGCTTTATCTCTTTCCAGGGGACATTGGTAAATTAGTGATATTTTGTATTTCAGTAACATAGGAAAAGTCCTAAATTGAGATGGGGCTTCTTACAACTAAAAAGCTGGTTACTTTTGAAAGTAAGTGATCTGTATTCAAAAGGTAAAGGATGGCAGTTTATAATTCTGCTTAGTCATACTTTTATAAGCTATTTTTTAATAAGATTTAACATAAAATGTTATTTCTCTATCCTACTTTAACTTGAAGGAATTCATTAATCATCTACTTTAATCTCTATAGAAATAAATAATTTCCAAGATGACAAGTTATGTTAGTCATATGGAAGAATTTTTAGCCTATGGGATTAAAGTATACAATGATTTAAAAGGATTGTCTTATAATTACTTAAATGTAATCATTTGAAGAAGATAACCAAAAAGACAAATACCTATTTAGAATGAGGATAGATTAAATAGTGTCTAGAGGTAGAAAAATAGAATAGATAGCATATTCCATTTCTATGATTCATATCATATTTTTACTTGCCACTTTTTCTTCTGACTCATCACAGAGAAGAAATGTAGAGAAGGTGGCATGTTTTTTTTTTTTATTGAAGTGAAGGTATGATGACAATTTTCCATAATAAATTAGGTAATTTCATTTCAGTGATAGTAATGTGACTTGATATTTATTTATAGTGATATATATGTTTTGCCAACTTTAATATCAATTTGTAAGTTGGGTAAAAGAATGGATTTATTACTGGAACACTTTTAGAACTTTATAGAGACACTTAAAATTTCTCTATTATTTATCATTTGTTTTTTAATATGCATGATTTTACTTACCTTGTCTTTTAAGTGGACCCAATGTGGTATAGTGGAATGAGTGCTTAACCTGAGGACCTGAGTTTGAATTCCGTTTCTGCTATTTATTACTTGTATGACCTTTGAAAAGACAATTGGCGGAGGAGGGTTAGAAAGCAGTTTTCTAATCTGTAAAGTGAGAGGACTGGATTAAGTAATATCTAAGATTCCTTCTATCTTGAGATTTTATGAAGATAACCTCACACAATGTATTTTCCAGGTGTGATGTCTTTCATAATTAATTTTAGATTGTCATTTTAGTAAACTTCATATTTATAAAGTAATCAATTTTATTATTTATATATTATATAGGTCATAGGATATAATTTGCATGTTGCTATGTATATTTGGTTTTTCACTTTAAAATTTTATGTCTTTTAGTATTACAATATCCTATCATACTGTGAAGCTTAGTAACCATGTTTTCAATTGTTTTGGTTTTTCCCTCAATCATTCTTGACATTCAAAACTTTAGTGTAATATATAGTGTTCTCTGTTGCATGGTGGTCACAATTTTTAGACAGCTATTCTTGTTCTTAAATAATTTCATTTATATAGTACTTTTCATCCCTGTATATATGTACAGGAATCACTTCACCCACCACCGAATTGCAGCCACTTCTGAGGTGGAACGCAGCAACTGTTTAACAGCGCACTTTCCCCTAGGTGCTGACAGCTGCAGAAGAAATTGTACATGGTCCTGTACAGAAGGTATTTCTCCACTGTGCCATCTGCAGAGTGAAACTGACTAGGAGTGCTACATAGACTGTAAGTTTCTTGTGTACCCATCTTAGACTGGAAAATCCAATGTGAGAGGGCTATAAACTATAATTGGGAACATTCCTTCAAAAACTAACTTTGATGAATATCTTAAATTTAATGCTAATAGCTAGTACCAAATTTTGCTAAAATGTAATATAATCCTTGTTTCATATTGGACTAACACATGTGGTTGAATTTATCCCATAAATGCATAGGAAATACACACTAAAATTTTTCAAAATTTACATCTAAAATGCCTTAATAAAAAACATTTTACATTTTAAATAAATGACTGTGCTGGGATTATTTTCATATAACCAGTGCCATGTTCTATGAGCTTCTAAAGCCATACTCTTAAAAAAACTAATCCCCCTAATATTTAAATGGGGACATCCTACCAGTTTTGCTTGAAGTATTTTTGCATTGTAAAATATTTTAAGGTTATTGGTTGTCCTTATCAAATGAATGCAGCAAAGCCAATATGTGATATAACCTGTCTTTGTTTTAAAAAACATTGGGCTTGTACTTTTTTACCTTAATGAAATAAACTACAATGGGAAACCCCAGTAAATATGGGAAATTTCATGTATTGTGTATTTAGTCTACCCATACCACCAAATTTACTCCTTTGTTTTTTCCGTTTGTAAAAGCAAGTTTACAACAATGATGATTTTGTGTTATGGTTTGTCATGTTATTTGCTTCCTTGTTTACATGTATATATTATAGAAAAAAATATAAATCAATGACTATTAATGTCCATCTTTATAGTTCATTTTTTTTACCTTTCACTGCTTTGTAATTTTATAAGATTTTATGTGTGTTCCTACATTTTTCTGTAAGAAGATGCTAAGATAACTTTATAAAAAAAAAAGTAAAGTTCTGTATAACTCAATGTTTAAAGAATGGTTGAATGTAAGGATATATAAGTTGAAGTTGATACTCGAAAACATCTGTATTTTGATAACTAGTATCTAAGTGATTGCAGATAATAAAGTCTGCCTTATTTGTGAAACTAAAAACAGGTATCATATGAGCTAAATCTACTTCACATTAAGCATGCACATTCTTTTGAATACAAGTGCAGTGCACTCATGTCATTCTTATGATACAAATGACCATTTGTAGTTTTTGCATAATGTCTATGTCATATGTTCAGTAATGATTATCTAAGAGTTTTAAAAAGAGATCTGTTATCTTGCTGAGATGTTTTCTTTGTATAACTTTAACTTGGTAGTATGGTTTCTCTTCCTAGCCTTTGCAGGATAAAACTTTTGAGTGAATGAATATAATTAATGTTCTTACCATCTAAGCCAGTCCAATCCAACATCTATTAAAGGCTATGTGCTATGGACACAATTAGTAAAAAGTAAAAATCTATGCCCTAAATGATTTTATAATCTGAAGATTGGATCATGATATGGCTACAAAAAGAATTAGTAAAAAAAGAACATTGCTCCTACAATTTAGGAAGAATTTTTATCTTGACTAGTTTTTTTCTTTTTTTTTTTAACCAGGCCTAAGATTTAATCAGTGTAGGGAACCTCCAGTGATAAAACTCCCCTTTACACATTAGCAACTGATCTATAGTTTATAGTCTTAAAGGGTTACCTCAGTTACTTAATACCAGGAATCTTGTGTACATATACACATTCATATGCCATATACATATTTGTGTATTTATTTATATGTGCGTATATGTCTGTGTGTGTACATAAATCATAATGTAACTTAAAACTTTAATGCTTAAAACTGTACTAATATTTTAGGAATACCATCTATCCATCTGACTTTCTGTCTGTGTCTATATCTATCTGTCTGTCTCTATATGCCTGTCTATCTAGCTAGCCATCTACTCATCCTTCTATCCATGTTTACATATAGATGTTAGAGGCATATACATATGCATGTATATATACACATATATCCTTTGTAGGTAGACAAATCAAATGAATATATATGTAACTATATATATATGCATATTATAGTAAGCATTTAGGAACCATTGTTTTATGAAAATTATAGTGTATTAAATTATCAGTGCTTTTGTGACACCATGATAAATTAGTAAATATATGTGGAATACTTGATTTAATTTTTTCTTGGATTATTCTCTTATTTCCACTAATGGCTAAATGGCCAAAATTAGGCAAAATTATAAGATTTTTGAAACTTTCTCTTTTCTTTTGTTTTTCTATTTCTTTTAATTGAAAAATTGTTAGACTAGTTGATGTACCTTGTATATGCATTGTACTTCAGGAAAGGGGAATTTTAAAGTTAAATATACAACTAAGGTTTGTTAAAGGAATTACTCTTAAGGTATATTGAATTATATTCTAAAAAATTTTTAGAAGTATACAAGAAACCATCTGTGGATGAAATAAGCTTCATTATTAGTTGTCTCTGTGTAGAATTAAGATTTTCAAATAACATGATGGTTTTTATTTTTACTCTGGTTTATCTGAGTTATTTTTACTAAGAAATAAAATGGAATATAATAACAAAAGAAAAGCCCCTAAATCCCAAGTGCCAACAATTTCTTAATTGTCTATTTTCATTATCAATATCCCTCTTTGAAAATCTAGATCACTCTTCACTGCATTATTTTGAAGCTAGATTAAATTCAAAATGATTAGGAAAATACTAAACAAAACATGACAATTTATTTTTTTTTATCATATCTTTCTCCCATTTCCTTTTTTAGTTGTATATGTACTATAGAATTTGAAAAGAACTCACAGATATGTTGTATTTTTTTCAATAGCCCAATGGATTGGAATTGAATTTTTATCAGTAGTGATCTGAAAGAAGCCAATTTTTAAAAACAAATATTAAAATTCCTTATGGTAAACTGGAGGAATATGGGACATAAAATATATATATATATATATACATATATATATAAATCATTAGTCTATAAGAGTTGTTCTTTTCTGTATAAATTACATTCTAGTTTGAATGAATCTTAATATATATATTATTTTAACTCATTGTTCCTTGAAAGTAGTAATTGTATCATTTATTGTATTTGTAGTCCCTATGCCTAGCACAGTACCTAGCACAATAGGCATTTATTAAATATTTGTTGATTAATTGGTTGGTACAAGCTTCACTTTTTAAAAGACACTCCATTTTTCATGTGATTTTTAAAAAATTAATTTTAGAGAAACATGAGTAAACTGAATGATACCTAGGTGGTTTTCTTTTTATCAATTAATTAAAGCAGACAACTGAGTCAGGAAAGTTATTCACTTCTAAATGAACAAGTTAATCATGGCTGTATTTTTTTTAAATAGCTCTTTGAGAATGAAGAAATTCCTTGCTCAAAACAGCAGATATTTGTCATTTTATTTTACTAAGCACACACACGTTATTTTTTATCAACCATAAACACAAAAATAAGTAATTTTAAACAGTAATTAATGAAAAAGATGCCATTTTATGAACAATTATCAAGTACAATTTTTAACCTTATCCAATATGAAAGAAACAAGAGATTAACATTTTTAAAAATTCTCTCTAAATTTGGAGGAGAAAAAAAATCCCACTGTCATTGAAACCCATGAAGCTAATCAGAGGCAGAAGATGGATTAAAATCTTTGTTTCAAGTTTTTAGCAATTCTCTTGCCTTTGTAACATATGGTCTCCAGATTCTGCAATCTCTGAATTTATTCAACTATTTTTGAGAAATAAGGATAATGTGTAAAGATGAACCAGATTTGGCCCTTGCCCATTTGAAGAATATAATTTAATGGAAAATATTTAGACTGAAAAGACATAAGCAGAATATCCAAACATAAGTTATATTTTTGAATGTCCACTCTCAATTAGAAACAGAGAACAAGTTAGAATATTAAAAAAAAACTTAAAGTATTCTTATACTTGAAATTATATTTGAAAAATAATGTGGAATTTACTTTATATAATACCAAAACATTTTTCTTTCTATATTGGTATACTTTGCTTAATTCAGTGGAAGCATTTCTGAAATATTGCAGGTAAATAAATATTTGTATATTATATTTTAACTGTTCTAAAAGGATATCTATAACTTAGAGAATGCTTAAGCTGTTGGTTTTTTAAATGTAAAAATATACTTTTAGATTCTCATATATATCAGATTTTATCATGTAGATACTGTAAATTATTTTTCTACCCACTTTGAAAGAAAATTTATTTGCTTGAAATCTGTGATGATATCAATGTGGGCACTACATCTACTGATCTAGAAAAGCTCCTTGATAATCTTAGTAAATAAACCATCTATGACTGGCCAATCAGCAAATTCCTATTCCAAGTCAGGATATCACTGAGTTTGAGCTTTCCTGGCCTAACTTTTAAGAACCCAGGGTCATCTTTAATCTATAATGACTCATTATAATAGAGGTCAAATAGAAATATCTAATCAAAATATATTTAATTAAATTTATTTCTTTACAATACATAGTTCATATAGAAAGTAGAAAAATAGGTTATTGCAGAAATTGTCTAAATTTTGACCAGGTCAATGCCACAAATTCTTTAGAAACCTTATTAACAAATATTCATATTTTGAATGATTCACTTTTAGTACTAAAATGTGTACTTGTCATTTTTGAAAGATAATTTCTAGTTTTCCAGATTAAAGCTCACACTTGGCCTTTAGTCATATAAAGATTCAAGATATACTAAGTATTAGTGGTGATGACAATATGAATTGTTCTAATACAGTATGTTCTTTAGAAGTTTTTGTTTACTTCCTCCATTTTATATTTTAGTAATGGGATTTCTGGGTCAAAATTTATATGTAGTTTATTCTCTTTATTTTCATAATTCCAAATCAGATAAGGTCAACAATCATTTATTAAGTGCCTGTTATGTGACAGGTCCTATGAATTGTTCTCTATTGTTTTCTAGAATTATTGGACTCTGTGTCCCCCAATGTTCCTCTAGACAGTGTTTCCATTTTTATCATCTTTGTCAAATGTTTTCGATATGTTTGTTACTAAAAGTTATAATCCATAGCACCATGATGACTTCCTTGAATTTTAGCATTAACAAATTTAAATTGTATGCAGAAAAACATTTTGTACTTTCTCAACCATATAGTTCTATGAATCAGGATTTTCTTAATATGATTTCTATTAGGGTTTAACAGAGAAAGGTGATTTTGTTCAGTCATTTCAGTGACACTTAATGATTCAATTGGGGTTTTCTTGGCAAAGATACTGGAGTGTTTTGCCATTGTTTTCTTTAGCCCATTTTATGTATGAGGAAACTGAGGGAAACAAGGCTAAGTGGATCACAAGGCTCCTAAGTGCTCCATCTACTGTGCCACTAAGCTACCCATAAAAGCTAACTTTCCCAATAAATTAACTGCACTGTATTCCAAATAATTATTTACCATTCCTTCTGAGTTAGAAGGAAAAGATTGTTTCTATAGGTATTTCTCAAAGTATGGCAATTTACATACAAAATTCCTAAAAGTGTTTAAACTATTAAAATTTAAAACTTCACTAAAACTTTTGAGATATTCTGTATGTAAATTGGCACCTTGTAACTCTTAGTAAGGAAACTAAGGAAATGTCATTAAATAAGATACTTAGCATAAAATTAATGTTATTTAATGATATTTAGTTGTTATTTTCTTTTCCTTTCTACATTGATTTTAACTGATTTTTAAAACTTGATTTTTATTTGGATATATAGTTATCTATAAAAAGCATAACTAAATGTAATTGATTTTTTCTTCTTATATAAATCATTTTTAGATATATCACTGCCACTCTCAAAACCTACCATTGAATCTTTCCATGTTACTAAGAACAATTCAGCAAAAACAGCTGATACAGTGACCCTATTTGATAGTAAATGCAGCAATCTGACCTACTAGTAATATTATTTTCTCTCTGGCAAAAAAAGAATAAAAACATTATTGGTGTTCAGCATTTGATTGTTATTAATTTGTATATTGTTTCTCTAGTTCTTAACTCTGTCTTTCTCTGAATTTCTCATTTTTCTTTGTGAATTTTTTATTATATCACTTAGATTTCTAAATTGATAACTGTTCCTTCCTCAACCCAGAAAACTATCCCTTCTACTAAGACTTTTGAAGAAAAGGAACAAAAAAAAATAGTTAAGTAAAATGAATCAACACATCAACTACATTGTTTCATACCTTTATTTTTCCACCTTTGCAAAGAAGAGAATACAGTACGTTTCTTTCACTCTTCCTTGGGCACAAGTTTGCTCATTAGAAATATTCAACATTCAGTTTTGTTTTATTTTATTTCCATTTATGTTGTTTAGTCATTTGATATTTTGTTTTCCTTGCTCTTCTTATTTATTCTTCAATCAGTTCACTTAAGCATCTCTTAGTTTTCTGAATTCATGTCTGTCATATCTTACTGGACAATAATTTTCAATTATTCACAATATTCAATTATATACCATAGTTTGCTATGTAAGGGTACACATTTTGTTTCCAGTTCTTTGTTCCACAAATAGCACTGCTATGAATATTTTGGACCTTTATTTCTATCTTTGACCTCAATTACCAATGATCAGAATTTCTGGGTCAAAATATATGCAGAACTTAATCACTTTTCTTTCATAAATCAAAATTGTTTTCCACAGTGGTAGGATCTGTTCAGGGTCCAGCAGTGTTTTTTGAGTCTGTGTTTCTGTATCCCTTCTGAAATTCTTTTCTTTTTTCTTTTTTGTTGTCTTTGACAATTAATGCAAGAATTAAGGTAAAACTTCAAAGTTGTTCTATTATATATATATATATATATATATTATTTGAAATTTGGATCATATTTTGATGTATGTTAATGTTTTTCATTCTGTCTTTTGAAAACTGTTCATCTCCTTTGACCACTTATTGGCTTTTGGTCTAATAATTTGTCTTCATTCCGAATATAAGTAACATTTAATATAAAGATATTTTCTACCTCACAGGTTGTTTTGTTCTTTCTGCATAATTTAATTTCTGTAAAAGCCATGAGGTTGCTAAATGAATATTGACTCATTTTCTTTTCACATTCTTTTCATTTTTTAAAACACTGTTTAGTTTATAATTGTTTCTGATTTCATATAGAAGCAACTCTTTAGGTGTCAGTATTTAGCATTACCAGATTCCATAGGTATCATAATATATTCAAAGTAACAAAAAAAAAAAGCCCAATTAATTCAATTAATTCTTTTCTGGCAAACAAGGTGCTATTTCCATGAAAAATGATTCCATTTTGCTGCCTTTATCAACAAATAGAGTACAGCATTTGTTTTTCTCCATCTTTGATAGAAAGCCTTTAATACTTGTATTTTATTAGAATTTTCAACCAAAAATGGTGAAATTTCATTACTTTGTTACAACCATGAAGTAACAATTAGTACAAATAAATCAAAACTAGATGCTAAAATGAGTCATTAGGTTGTTAGCTGTTTTATAAATGAAAATAATTGAAATTAAATTAAATTCCTTCCAAATCTAAAACTTTTTTATTTGGAAAAAGGCTTCTTTTAATTGGGAATATCATTTATCTTAGGAAGAGTAAAAATTTTTCTCTCCAAATAAAATTGATCAAGATTGAGAGAAAAATATTTTTATTGACAATTCTCATTAATATTCCCATTACTATGTAACAATTACTATGTAACAATTAATATATCCACCCTTATTAAAAAAAGAAAAATATACTTCTCTAAAAAAAGAAAAAATATGATTACTAATTTTTCATTTTTAGAATTGATTTTCATTGATTAGGATCTAAAGCCTGAGGGAATTTGGAGAATGGATATTCTCCTGTCCTTTTAAGTTAAATGAAATGGTAAATTATGACGACAGCCCAAGATTGATTAATTGTAAGTAACCATAGTTTCTAAAATGATGATATTGTCAAACATATGCAGCTATATTTCTAGTTCATAGAACATAGCATCAAGTTTGCCTAAAAATGAAAATCTTGAAAGTATTGCCAAGCAATTCTCAATTCGGTTAGGTTTTTAGTATTTAAAATGACAGTTGTTTCTTGTGGGTTTAATTTATCTCAATATTTTTTACATGACCCAGATATCTATATTTGTTTCACTTATGAGTGGTGAAAAGTTATCACTTTTCATATACCTGAAAATATTAGTTGGAACATCCTGTTTGGGGATGAACTGATAGTTAACTCTTAAAAGGATTGACATGAGAATAGTTTACTCTTTTCCCATATCTATAGTGGAATATAAATTACATTTTACTTCTATAATCTGTTATCAAAGAATTTGGGACACTAAATTATAGACTATTTGCATGATATAATTGTCAAATAAGAAAACTAGGTTTGTTGAGGGTTTCTTTTTTTAAACCTTGCTGTTTAGGTGTGTTGTTTTTTAATCCATCTCGAAATGGAATAAACTAAGAGAAAGTTACCAGTTAAACTAATAGAAGTTATATATTATGTTCCTTTTCAAATAAAACATAGTCATGCTGTTTTACTAGATGATATTCATCCCACTTTAAAGTATTTGTAGCATAAAGAATGAATTTTTCTTTAAAGATAATTTTATTTTGGCAGAAAAGAGTGGGGTGGAAAAATGTGAAGAATTAGTGATTTTAATGAACATTAATAACTTAATCCCTGATTTTCTCCTTTGTACTGAGATTAGTCATTCCAAAGCTAAGGTAGGACAACTTCTGGGCACTTGTAGATTTAGTGTAATGAGTTTGTAAAACCATACATACATCAGGCATTGTCATTTACATTTTGATCTAACTTCATTAAAATATGCAGTTTCTTGGTATAATTAAATAATAAACATAATCTTTTGTAAACTGACTTTCATACACATTTTGTGACCATAATCCTGAAAGTACTTATTAGGTTATTGCCATTATTACTACTATACTACTGAGTATTTATATGTGTGTGTATATTTGTATCAGTAGTATAGCTTTTAGAATTAAGCAAATATGTATGTATATCTTACTGTTTCTTAAATGCATGTATGCCATTTTTAATATAATACAATGCAATTTGAATGTTACTGATGTCATGGGACCATTATTAATTTGTATATTCTGTCAGTTGACACAAAAACTATGTTATTTTTAGAGGTCACTTATTTTGGAAAAATTTGGAAGCCATCAACCTTGATTTCATTCTGCGTATGTTCATTTGCAGAAGGATATAACTAGAATGATAATAGAAAAGTAATTTTCAAAGAATTTGACCAGCTGTTGATTTCCATAGAGATTTTGAGTTGGACAAGAGTGAGAAAGATGTTAGCCAATAAGAAAAAGAAAACTAAATGCATCAGGACTGAAAACAGTAAGAAAAAAATTCTAAAACAGTTCTGTGGATAAAATTAGTTTAAAGAGCCAATTTAGTTTTTGCTTTTGCTTTTAAGAAACTTTAATACTGTTTGTAGCTTATTCCATTCAATTCATTTACAGAGAAGACATGATAGGGTTTTTTCTTCCTAAATTTTATAAATTATATTTAAGTTTTTGTGACAATATAAGGAAAATACATTAATGAATAGATTTGATTTCTAGGTTTATAGCCCTGAATATTTTCCCAGAAAGGAATTAATAAAAAATTAAATATTTTCATGTACTCTGATTAAATGCTCTTGAGCTATAAAAATCTGTCATTGGTTAATGTAGGCTTGAAAAGCAAGGCAGTTTTATATAAAATTAATATGCATAATACCCAGGAACATGGTTAGCAATTAGTTTTTATCAGATTATATATATTTTAAGTTACAAGAATAATTCCAAGGTAATTAAAACCTAATTTAAATTTGTGTTTATCACCTTCCTGATACCAGTAGAATTACTTCAAAAGTTAACTACCATTGACACAGTTATGAATATTTAATATTCTTCCCAAAACTACATTAAGAAGCAATTAGACAATAAACTTCAAGTTGCATTAAATATTGAATACCTTAGTGCTCTCTTCATGGTATGTATATTAAATATAAATTAATCTCTATAAAAAGAATAAATTATTATAGAATATATTCTACACTTCTCACAAGAATTTAATTCATTTAAACAGTTATCTTACTGATCAATAACATTCTTTTGAGAAGTTAACTTTATTATTCTGTTTAAGGCCCAGAGAGAGAGTGAATTGATAAAGGTCAAAGAAATAATTAAAAGAAATGAGAATGAGACTCACACTTTGATTAATTTTCCTTGGTTTTCATTCCTTCAACAATGTAAATTAACAAGTCATATTTTAACCTTGTTTTAACTTAGTTCTACTGAAACCTGAAATTTCTGCAACCTACACATTTTATAAATTATTTTCTGACATTTGCTATTATATTATTTTCATTAAGTATATTACTTTTGCCAAATATATAACTACATATTCGGTAATGATATCTGTTTATAATTCAAAGAGATCTAGTTGAATGTTAAATTCTGAATTTAGTGTATTCCTAATTAACAATAGTTTTTAATTGTTCTTTAAAAAACATAAGACACATGCAGAAGGTATAGATAGAATTTGGACTATATTTAAATAAAAAATCAAAAGTTAGTAAAATGCATAACAGAAAAAAGCATATAGGTTTGTTTCTCTTAGGGAAATCAATATTTGAAATTTAGAATTTGGGGAAATAATATTTATGTGAATGATCATGTAATTATTGCCTGTACTTGCCTATGCAGAATGATGTTCTGCAATTCATAATACTGTCTAATGTAATTGCAAGGCAGAAGTACTAGGAAACAGGTTTATTTACAAAGGCACTTTAGATATTAAATAGACTGCTGAAGCAGGAACACTTTTGAAAGCAGTGATTTCAGCTAATTGTCAGTGTGACATGAAATTGTTTTTGTTATGCAGAGGAATTACCAGCTCCTTCCTGATTTTCCTTGTTAGAATTTAGAGATCTGAGACCAAATGGAGAGAATAAAGGTTTCTTTTGAATATTTGGATCAAGGAACAAATGAACAAATACATCTTCATTGTGGAGATCTCTTTCATTTTGAATTAAACAATTCAAATATTAGAGCTATAGAAATAACAATTTCAGTAATTATATATGTCATACACACACACACATACACATATATATTTATACACTTAACATAATTATAGAGTTCAAAACAAATGAAACACTATTTGCCCTTAACATTTATTTCCATAGGAGATCTGAGTTACAGCATTATTGACCAGAATATATTTACCTTACTTCTCTTCACCTAACAAATTATAGTCCATACTTAGGGAAGGGCCTTTTTTTTTTCTAAGTGAAAAGAAAGAAAAGTTTCCAAATTCACTTTTATAATGCAAGGTAGATTTTTCTAGCCATCCTTATTCAAAGTCTGCCCCCAAATCCATGGGATTTTCTTGAACATTTTTGAAAAATTTCAGAAAATTATAATTTGTTTTTAACTTTAAAAATGTTTTCTACTCTTAAAATTTTCAAACTCTTAAAATTACTTAATTCTTTCTATGAAATACATTTAATTTTTTGAATGTAGAAACAGGAAAAAATAATTTAGAAGAATCTACTTTTAAACCAACTTTTCTGTTGTAGATATTGCTATCTACAGTGAGGTAAGCCATCAGTAATCTATTATAAATTAGTATGCCATAGTTTAATCTTAACAGTAGGTTATATTTTGTATTTTTATGTGATAATGAGCACTTTACCAGAGGCATTGTGTCATAGTGGACAGAGAGGAAAGCTCTAAAAGCCAGGAAGACCTTGGTTCAACTCCCACATATATAATGCAAAATGGCTTGTGAGTGGGCAAGTCTCCTCACCTCTCAATTGTCTCAACAACTTTCTGAAGATAATTTGCAAAAAAAGGTGCCAACCTGCATTGAGAGTTGTACTAATGAAATTACGGGTCTAGCCTCTATCCCTAATGATGGTAATATAGAAGTAATACTCTTCTTTTTATCATCGCCTTCCTCCTGAAATGTTCAGTGCTTCATATGTGAAGGACATTAAGGACTATAAAGTGAAAGTTTACCATCTAAAAATGAAAGAACAGGAAATAAATTCGTTTTAAAAATTTTTTTAAATATAATAATTTTTAAAAAATAAAAAAATGTTTTTAAAAAAATGTTTGGCTTCTTCCCTGTTCTTCTCTTCTCAAAATATATGTCAGTCAAGTATTTATTAAGTATATTCTTTGTCTCTGGCACTGTGCAAGTAGTTAGAGATACAAGTAAAAAGAAACAAACAATCCTTATTCCCAATGAGCTTACATTCTAATGAGGGAGAGCTAACTTAATTATATACTTGCAATTATGCATATGTATGTGTATATATATGTGTGTGTGTACACACACACACATACATACACACACTGGGGCACCTGTATGAGGCAGGAATACCTTAGATCCAACCTGAGACACTAGTCATATGACCCTGAATAAGCCACTTAATCCTGTTTATCTCAGTTTCTTCATGTATAACATGAGCTGGAAAGGGAAATGACAAACTACCCCAATATATTTGACAAGAAAATCCTAAATAGGTTTCTGAAGTGTCTATTTTCAAACTTTAAAATTACATGTTGGAGTTAAAATTCTTTCTATAGAACACATTTCCATTTTAAAATGTAGAAATAGGGAAAATGCTAAATTAGAAGAGTCTGCTTGTTGGCCAACTTCTATGCTATAAATATATATAAATATATATGTTTATATACATATATCATTTGCATAGAGATAATAGTTAAACTCCTGATTGTTGATGAGGTGACCAACAAAGAGTAACCTTTTTTTGTTCAGAATCCTTTGGCAGGTTGGTGAAAACAATGAACAACTTTCCAGAATAATGTTTTTAAATGCGTAAAATGCTTAGAATTATAAAGGAAACCAAATGTATTAAAGTACATCACAATATTTCTTTAACTTTATGGATCCCAGAATTCATAAAGAGGAAAAGGACTAGGGCAGAACCTTTGGTTAGGAACATCCATAATTAGGGGATATGCTGTGAAAAGCCTAGAAAAGAGAGAAAAGGAGTGAGCAGGAGGTAGGAGGCAAACCTAGAGGGACTGTCCAGATTGGCTATGAGATAGGAGTAACCAGAAAGATAGGGCTGTCAACAGTGTCAGATACTGGAGATAAATTGAGTATGATGCATCTTGAGCAAAGATTTGGCAGTTTCTGAGATCTTTGGTAACTGAAGAGAATAGTTCAATTGAGTGATAAGATTGGTAATTAGATTACCAAGGATTGAGGAATGAGTAAGAGGAAACCAAATAGTAGTAGTTAAGTATAAACTTTTTCAATGAGTGTGGCTGAGTATGGGAGCCAAAATCATTTAATAGGGTGGTTAGGATCCAATGAAAGTTTTTGTTTGTTTTTAAAGATGAGACTATCCAGAAGTATTTGATCACAGTAGAGAAGGAACCATTAAATATAGAGAGATTGAAGATACAAATAAGGTTATCAAGAATATATACAGGAAAATTGTGAGGGGTAAAGGATTGAGAGGATCAAGGCACATATAGAAGATCTTGTCTTACCAAGGAGAAGGAAATATGTATTCTTAAAATGACCAAAATTATTATCAAATCTTCTGAGAGTTTTGGTAATGTGTAGATATTTTACTGTTAAAAATTTTTAATTTTGCTGAATTGTCTTTTTTTAATTATTAAATCATGTTAATTAGGACAAACATGTTTATACATGTAAATAGCTTCTCATTTTCTTCATCTACAAAAAAGGAATTGAAATAGATGATAAAATTTGCTCAGTGCTTAAATTATTACTTAATTCCCTATCTTATTTAAGGGCTAACTATATGTTAGAAGTGGAAAGATGGATTTATATTATTAATTGAAAAGATGTCATTTGGAATAGATGTGAAAACTGACATTCTGATAGAAATCAATATTGGCTATGAGGTATTAGTGATGAGCAAAGATAAAAACCAATAAATCTGCCAAATCACAATATAAAAATTGGCATTTAAAATAAGGTGGTTATAAATGTTAGTTTTTAATTCCTTTTACTTGGAAAAAGTCAAATAAGATAGTTTTATAATGTTTATGTGTTGTCTTCTTCATTCAAATGTGACCATCTTGAAGGCAAGGGACCATGTTTTTGTTTTCTTTGTATCTCCACTCTAAAGAGTACAAGCAATTGGCACATAATAAATGCTTGTTGCCTGATGACATATTTTATGAATTGAAATCTGGTCTTGAAATATTACCTAAAAATGCTTGTTTTTGGTCATATAAAGATAATTTAAAAGCACATAGCTTGTACCACTGACAAAATATAATATAGAATTGTGAAGTAAATGCATTGTCTTTTGATTTGTGAGATTCCTTATTAATAAACATTGAATTTTATGTAAAGATAGTTAGAACACCAAAAAATATTAATCATGTTTTGTTTTATTTGGGGGCCTTTGGGAGGGACATAATTTTTACTAGCCTACAGGGATAACTATGCTAAAAATCAAAAAAATAAAATGATGAGCCTAAAAAAGATTTACTGTCATTAAGAATTTTAATTAACTTATAGTTATCTCAATGTTTCATTTTCTTTTTTTCCTTAAACTGGTGTTTTGTCTGCCCTTGCTCTCTTTCTTGCATATTCGAGTCATTTTACATTCTCAATTTTGTTGAACTATTATTACCAAATTTATTCTTTTGCATTAAATATTTTGCTTAGAATTATAATTGAGTCACACTTTAGTAGAGTTTATTAATTTACCAATTATTTATTTTATAAAACAGCTTCTTTCATGTATATTTTTGGTGGATCTACATTGGAATTTGCATTTGTTGTTATTATTTTATTACTCTTCAGTAGTTCATCCACATCTGTAGTTTTGTGTTCAGTTCAAAGGACCACATGACATATCACATTGCAGGGTGTCAAAATTGCTCAGAATAGCATGTTTTTGAATGACTTTCTTCTATCAGAAACTAAAAAAGAATATACCAAGAGGAAATATAATATTTCTTCTTGGAAGACCATCATGTGAAAAATGAGATTAAATTTGAAATATGTGGATTTAGAAGATCAAACTAGGTCTAGTGAATGGAATTTTTAAGGAATAAGATATCAGGTTTCATTGTAAAAAATAACTTTTTACTATCCAGTAGTGTGATAGATTTGTTCTCTACAAATTCCAAAGAAAGGACTCGATAATACAATAGTGTGATGAAACTGGTGACTTCTGAGATCCTATTTATGATACATATTTTGTTTTTCTCAGGTACCTATAATCTTTACCCATATGAGAAACAGTCTGACATAATGGATAGTTGACTTATGTTGAAGTTAAGATGATCTGGGTTTTAACACATGCTTTGTGACCATGGGCATGTCAAGTCACTTCTTGGTGCTCTTTAAGTCTTTCTAAATTATAAAAATCACTCATCTATATCTGCTGCACACTTCCCCAGAGGAATTTGAAGGTTTGGGCAATTTCTTTCTAAAGAACTCATACTCTTGTATCAGTTTTGTTTGTTCCCAAAAATGGAGTTAAATGTAAATGTTAATGACTATAAATACAAACTAGCAAACAGTGATTACAAAATAAGACATGATTTATGTAACATCATATTACTGGTAGCAACAGAAGAAAAAAATGCATTTCCATCCTTTAAATTAGAGGTATAACCATTAGTTGTTACTATTAACAAATGAGTCCATATAATACTTGTTCCATATAATACTTGTTACATTTTTAATTTGAAACTTCTTTCAAAGATCTCAAATCATGATTTGAACATAGTAAAATAAAAAGGGAATGCAGAGACAGGTTAGTGTAAGGGATCAGAATTGAATGACAGAAAGAGAAGGAAAAGGATGGCTCAGGAGGAAGGGTAACAAGGATAAGAATAATAAAAATAATACAGTATGAAATAGTAGTCCATAGGATAAACAAAAATAAAGTAAAAAATGTTTCCCTTTTGGACTTCTCTTCAAAGTAAAATAGAAAGTTTATGCACTGTTTGGTTAAAATATAAATGGTGGAAGAAAATTATGCATCATGATTAAAAGGGAAAAATAGGAGGGATAGAAACTCATAGATATTAACCCTCAGTTACAGTATTCTTTTATATGATTTGATTCTTTTATATACCTTTTTTCTGCAAGACCAACAAACTTTAATGTTTTCATTGTGATCATGAATTTCATTTTACTATCATCTCAAGTCCATGGTAACTGTTCAGTTATTAAATTTCAAGGACTTGTGTGTGTGTGTGTGTGTGTGTATTAAAAATTCTCCAATTTCCTGTCACTATTTGCATTTGTGTTCTTGTTATATTTTTTCCTATATTTACTGCTCAGTTTTCATAGTATTAATAGATTACTTATTTTCATTATGGCACTTTTTCAAAATCAAGATTTGTATAGAAAGTCTCTGTTAAAACTAGGACACAAGGAAGCTGGGTGGCCCAGTGGATTGAGAGCTAGGCCCAGAGATGGGAGGTCCTGGGATCAAATATGGATTCAGACACTTCCTAGCTGTGTAACCCTGGGCAAGTCACTTAACACCCATTGCCTAGCCTTTACCACTCGTCTGCTTTGAGAAGGTAAGGGTTAAAAAAGCAAACAACTAGGACATACTTTAGTTAGAACTCTGACTTTGTACTCTGATGTAACTCAACTTGATATGTCCATTTTAAATTAGACTGAAGGTAAAATCATGAAAATATTTATCTTTTGTTATAACACCAATAGTTTTAAAGTCATTATTAACTTGTCCTATATTAGGAGTAGATATAGGGTTCAATTGTAGATTAATCATGCTTCCCTTCCTGCTTTTAAAATAATATTATACTGATTAAAATATTTTTTTAAAAGTGGTTTAGAGCCTATAACATACTGACATGCCATTTTATAACTATAGATTCTAAAGTATTTTCATTTCAAAGAATTTTTTGCCACTCTTATTTTTTTGCAAAATACATTGTGACTTGATAGAAATGACCCATCATATATATTCACACAGCAATCATTATTTCCTCTCTCTAGTTCTACTTTTAAAGTTTCCACTTTTTCTTTTTAACCTGGCTTTTAGCACTGAAGTTCTTACTGTCTACTTTTTCTGATTAAATGGTCTTCTGCTTTCATTGAACTATTACCAATTCAAGGATAATCTTAATCTTTATGGATATGTTTGCATGTGTTGTATGTGATTATTAGAAAAGATTTATCAGCTTTGGAGTGAATAAATCATTTATCACAATATATAAATTGCTCAGATCTGAGTAGAATGTTCAGTGTAATGAGGTACATGACACCAATATTCCATGTTTTCCTATTACCTTTCTTGGGTTAATAAGTGGTGAATACATTGAAACAACTCTGAGGGAGTTACCTTTGATCTTTGAATGATTGAATTATCTCAGATCTTTCCCTTACAATCAGCAGGGGGAAAAAAAGTATCAGTTATTGGTGGCTATGATTTTAGGAAGTACTGAAATGTGGCTGGTATTCTGGAATGAAGAGTAAATTTGAAAGGTAATTGAAATAGAATAAAAAAGAAACAGAATAAAATGCTAAATTTATAGGCAGAGAATATGGGTTCCATACCGAACTCTATCACATACTCCCTATTTGACCTGAATACGTGGCTTATTTAATCTATCTGGGCTTCAATTCTATATCTGTTAAATGAGGATGTTGGACTAAGTAACCTGGAAGGTCATTTCCAGTGCTAAATCTAAGGTCTTATGATCCTACTTACTAATGATCTTAGGTAAGTTACTTAAACCTCAGCTGGTAAAATGAGGAGATTGGAATAAATTACCTCCATAATAGACAAAGCTATGATTATGCAATCCTCTATATGTGAATATATTATTTTCTTGATTTAGTACTAAGGAAACAACATGTTTCTTGCTTTTAATGCATATATTTAAAACAAAAACTCTAAAATCTCTCACTGTATTACATATTATGGTATTTTACATATATATTTGGAACTTGTTAGAAAATATCAAATGATTATTACTAATCACAGAAAGAATTTCAAACTGTATTTATAAAAAACCTTATTTTTCCTATATAAATTAAAGGAAAAGAAATTACCATGTGAATAATTTCTCAACTTTTAAGTCAGATGACTTAAAGCTTTTCCAGTTAATTCAGTCTCTTTTGTGAATCTAGCCATTAATTTTTCAGATCATTATAATTTTATTTCCAAGATGTATGCACTTTAATAGGAATCTTACAATGACCTCTTCTGTTATTTGCTTTTCATTTGAATGACTAAACAAAAACATAATCTGACTTGAAATCTGTTGCATTTATTTATGCCAGTTAAGTATGTTCTAGATAATTTCAGTTCTGAAAATATCTATTGTCTTCTCAGTGCAGAATGCACAGATGATGGCTGCTTCATTCTGCAAGACCTGTCTCTATTGTGTCTTCCCTTGGCTTTATGCAAGATACTTCATTCAATACTTCATCCATATTTTCTAGATTTGGTAGTAATTTCACATGGCTTCTTGAAGTATATATACAAATGCATGTGTATAATTATACTGATACACCACAGATTTCTTTAGTACATTTATTTGTTCCCTGTTGTATAAGGTAAATTTTATATTACATTTTGTACCAAAAATACTCAGGACTCCCTGTTTTTCGTTTTTTCTCCTTTGTGTTATGCTTACTATTAATACATTTTAATGGTCTTCTTCTCTTGAGGACTTTTCCAGATTTCTATACCATGGGATTCAGGTATTTGTGAATTGATTATTTAATCTATGTTTCCATAATAGTTTCCTTAAGTGAGGTACACTAGTGCATGTCCATGATTCCATATTCCTATTAGATTAGTCATCATATTTTGGGGAAATTGAAGACTGGAGTTGGAAAGTCTGTTATAAGTTATAATTGACTACAGTTTAAAAATGAAAATAATTAAATATGAAAGCAGTCTAGTAAAGTAGGAAAAAGCCTGAACCTTAAGTTAATATAAGCAAAGTGACGGACCATGGGCAAATAGTTTAACTTCTATTGGCCTATTTTTTCATCTGAAAAACTAGGTAATTATGCCTATTCCGCCAACCTCATAAAACTATTGTGAGAATCAAATGACATTGTAATTACTTTGCAAAGTGGTAAATGTTATACAGATTTAAAGTGATATTAAAAAAATATTCTTGGGACAATATATCATGAAGATTATATTTTACTATTGTTACATGAATGTCTTACTTCCTCTTACAGTCACATATCTCTTTGACTATCTTTTACAATTCTTCAAAGTATCAACCAGTTAACAAACTAAAATCAATTAGTAAGAATTTATTTAGCATCAATTATGTTTTAAGCACAATGCTTGGCACTACAAATACAAGTATGATGAAATATAAAAATGAAATAATTCCTACTTTCAAGGAGCATATATTTTAAGGAAGAGGAGGGATAGCAGCAATTGTAAATGTAGACCTAGACACAACAGGCTAACAATAATCCTCTGCTATCCAAGTGGACCAGCACCTACTTCTCTCCTGCCTCTACCTGTCCAGAGGAAGAGCAGGAGCAGATATGGCTGTAATTGATGACAGAAGGAAGAGGGCTGGGTGTGCCCAGACCAAAACCCATTCCCTTCTGGCTAATGCCTTATACCTGAGGATATCTTCCACACACATTGCCCCTTCCCTCCACTAGTGACCAAGGAAGATCTTGCTACACCAGCAGACTCAATGTTGTACTTAGCCCAGGCTCGCTCCAATATCTTTTGCAAAACCCCTTAGCGATTATAAGGTTCATTATTCATTTGCCTCCCACTGTTTCCCCTGTGTTTTCTCTTTCTTTAACCTCATATCAATCAATCATTAACCATTTAAGAAAAAAAATTCCTGCCTCCAACTTTTTTATCCATATCCTCTTATATCTTATCCTATTCCACATCCTATGCCAACCTTACTCCACCCCTTGTGTGATGGAATTCCTTTTGCAAAGTGAGCAGACTATCACTCATTCTGGGAATCTTTTATACTTCTTTTTCTCCACCAGCCCTTACAAAGAGTTAACTACCCTGAGTGATCCTGCATTCCCTACTATTCTTTCTGGCAATTCGTATCTTCTCTCACATTCTCTGATACATTGATCCTATAAGTCAGAATAATTCTTGTTTCCTATAGTCACTTTAAAATTTTCCATTTCTTCTATCACTTAGTAACCTTTCCTCTTTTAAAAATCACTCAATCCAAATTATGATGACTAGTATGACCCTCAAATTATTCTCCCTCCTAAAGTTCAGCTTCCTAGCTTTCACTCCTTCCTCATTACTCTTTCATAGTAGAAAACTTTTATTCATTTACTCTCTTCAAATACTTTACTTCCCAATTCTTCAGCCTCCTAAATCTCATGACCAAATCCTTCACTATACCTTAGCCACACGCAAGGATATTCTCACACTAGATCTTATAATTACTCACAAGGGTTCTGCTTTTCCTAATTAAAAACTCAGAAATTCTTTTCATGATCATGATTTCCTATTCTCTTTCTCCCTATGCCTCACCCTTCATAAACCTATTCTTCACTATAATCAATACTTGTAATCTTTCCACCTTTCAGTGTTTTCTCAAGTTATTACACCGTTCTTATTTCCCTCTCCTCCCTCTCCATTATCTTTCATAAACTAATATTTAGCCATTTCAACTCTACACCTTTGTCCTATTTTTACTTGTCTCTTCCAAACCTCAGTTCTAGAATATCCCAAGCATCTACCTCATTCACTTCTACTGAGAAGTTATTTAACGCTGATGGATGGAAGTCACAAAGTCCTGCTGAGTGGGTACATGGCAAATTAATGTTATCTTACCTCAATTGGACATTTATTGCATCAACCCTCCTTTTAGTCCTCTCTAATTGATTCCCTAACTTATTCTTCACAGAAGCTATTTCAAGTTTCTTCTGTCTTCCTTCTCCTTCTGTGTTAGCTGAGGACTTTTTCTCATACTTTACTGAGAAAATCAAGGTCAATCAAAATGAGCTTTTTCCCCCATTTTTTTCTACCTCAAAATCAAACATTTTGCTCAGTACTATATTAAGACAATGGATCAATTTATATTGATCCACAAGGAGCTTACATTTTAAAGAGGGAATATTCACATACATATATATAGATGTATGATATATTCATATCTTCATGTGACATTCATATTTGTTATTATGTATTCATATATATAAAGATATTAAGTTTGAATAAGAAGACAATAAATACAAATGAATATGTATTGAAATATGTTAACTTGGGAGGAAGAGCACTAATACTGAAGAGAAGACTTCATACAGAAAGGTAATATCTTACCAAAATATTAATGGAAGAAAATTATTTTAGGAATGAAAAATATAGAGGATATGAATTCCAGACATGGAAGACAGCCAGCATAAAGACACAGAGCCATACGTGAGGAAAAGTGGTCAGTTTTTTTGGATCTCATAGTAGCAAAGGGATGTAATGCCCAGTGAGACTGGTAAGATTGCTTGAAACCAGATTGTATAGAAGGCTAAAAGTTTAGCAGAGGAGTTTAATTTTTATTTTCCTTAGAGGCTCCTGAAAGGCACCAGAGTTGGTTAGGCAGGGAAGTGATATCATATCCTTGCTTAAGGGAAATCACTTTGGCAGCAGTATACAGGATAATGTGAATTTTTGAAAGACGTGGGTCAGGGACTTCAGTTAGAAGGTCATTGCAATACTCCAAGTAATGAGTAGTGAGGACTCCCAAAATAAGATAGTAACTATTGAAGTGGAGAGAGAAGATGGAATATAAGTAAAAACAGCAAGCTATTGAATATATTGGGTAAAGGAGGCTGAAATCCTGAAGATAATGTTGAGGTTGTGAATTTAGGAAATTGGTAGGAGGACGATTAGTGCCTTTGACAGGAATAGAGAAAAAGTTCATGAATTCAATTTTGTACTTGCTGAGTTTGAGATGTCTCAGAGAAATCTGTTTCAAAATGCCCGACGTCATTCAGCCATTTTGGTTGTGTCTGACTTGTTCATGACTATTCAAGGTTTTCTTGGCCAAGATACTAGAGTAGTTTGCCATTTCCTTCTCCAGCTCATTTTAGAGATGAGGAACTAAGGAAAACAGGATTTAAGTGACTTGCACAGGATTACATGGTAAGTATCTGAGGCTGGTCTTTCTGACTCTAGGCCCAACACTATCCAGTATGTCATCTAGCTGCCTCAAAATGCCTAATAGGCAATTGATAATGTAGGATTGAAACTTCAGGAGAAATGTATCTATTTGAAGTTGAACCTCCTAGAAATGATGAAGTTTCTAAGAGAAAGAGGGAGAAAGTAGAGAAGACAGCCCAAGACAGAACCCCAGAAAAATATACACACTTGGTGGGTGTGATACAGATGATAAAATAGCAAAGGAATCTGAGAATTACTAGTGGTAGGAGAATCAGGAGAATATTGCTATGAAAACTCAGAGAGAAGAGTGTTATTCATAAGGAGGATAATAGGCAAGTGTCAAATGCCACTTTTAGGTTCAGAAGGGTGGGGATTGGGAAAGAACTATTAGATCTGATAAATTATGAGATCAATGGTAACTTTGAAAGAGGAGTTAAAGTTGACTGATTAGGTCAGAAACCAGACTAAAAGGGTTAAAAAATTAATCAGAGGAAAGGAGAAAAAGTAGAAACAGTGAGTGAAAAAAGAGATCTGACAATAGCCTGAGGATATGTTGGGGTCTAATGAGAAATTTGTTTTGTTTAGAATGAAAGAGAACTGGTGGTTGTGTTTGAAAACTGTAGAGAAGGAACCAGTAGATAAGAGAGGTTGAAGATTCTACAGAGGGGAGATTATTGATGATACGGTTTGCTGAATATCTGAGGGGAGGGGATCAAGCCCTCTGTAAAGTACCAGGATATGACAGAAATAAAAGTTTCTTTTCTTATAAAGCTAAGGTTTTGTCAGAGAAATAGCTTGTGAATAAATTATTATATGAAAATTAAATTAGATATAAGGTAAAGGGAGGAGGGATAGCATTGGCAGCAGGGAACATCAGAAAATGAACACATTACAAGTGTTGCTGAGTATTATCTAATGAAATAGTTAAGCCTGGGTCCTTCTGGTGGCTCCTGTTTCATTGAAACTTCCCTTGATGACAGCCTACTCTGGCCACTACTGCAATTGATGATCCCTGCTTTATTTTGCCAACACACAAAGTCATCCTCTGAAGAAAAGGAAACAGAAGAGGCAGGGGCTAACAGGGACCCAAGCAAGCTGAAATATTTGTTACCATCAGCACTAACCATCACATGAGTAGAATGCCATGATTGGGAAGGTCACATTCTGTCACCCAGAGAGTCATAAGCCAAAGGGATCTGAACCAAAAATTGTTTGTTCGTTTAACAGATTCAGTACCCCGACTCCTGGACCTTTATGTGCTTGTTGCTGTCATAGGACAGGGAAGGGCCAAGGGACCACTTAGGGTTTTCCACTTAATACTAAAATGTCAAGGTCTTTTAGCAATAGGTTGCAACATGACTAGAAGCAGCCCCAAAGCTCCCATTTGGCTTCTATATTCCTTCCAAACTAGATTAGAGGGTCAGCTTATTAGAGTGGAACAAACACTTGTCTTTGGAATCAGAAAATGCGTTCAAATTCTCTCTCTCTGTCACTTAGTTCCTGTGTGACTGAGTAAATCATTTAACCTCTCTGAGAAAATCACTGTTTTCTTTATTTGTAAAACAAGTCCCTTATATTTGATGGCATTTAAGAGCCCATTCTGCTCTAAATCTACTATCTTATGATCCTTTACTCTTTGTTCCCAGCTCTCATTTTGCTGTTCCCTGACTCCATCCCTTCACATATGCATACTGTCCATCAGTATGTGGTCTTTTCCCATACTTCTGTCAAAATCCTAACTTTTTGTGTGTGTATACTGTATGCATGTGTGTGTGTGTGTTTGCTTTTTCTCCAAAATTAGGTTTTGTCAAGTGGAGGAACTACCTCGCTTCATTTTTCGGTAGGCCTATCATCTAATACGGTGGACTAGTATTTGCAAAATATTATTGAATTTAAATTAGTTATTTTTTTAAAAGATTTACTTTAGTAAATAGTGTAATTTTATTACATACAGTACTAAAATTTTTAAAACTGGAACACTTCCAACTTTATATTAGAAATCAAAAGGAGACTTCACTTCACATTAATTAACTTTTGGCTGTTTTTTAGCAAATTATCCTTTTATAAAACCTTAAATACTTTTCCACTCCTTTGTTACATATCTGTTCTGTTATCTAAGGAGTGATATATGCCATCATCTCCTTTGAGATTATAAATACCACCTTGTTTAATGAAAAACACCCAAGACTTGCGTCCCATTAATAACTAATTCTGGACAGGTCACTTTTGCTCTCTCAGTCTCCCAATCCATAAAATGGAATTATGGATTTATTTTAAGGAAGATTCTTTGAGGAAAACCAGAAAACACTATCATTGTGAGCCAACATTTGGGATTTACATCTGTCAATCAACAAGTATTTGTTAATGCCAAACATTCGGCTATATGCTCAGGATACTAAGAAATATGTCTTTACTTGTAATGACTTTACTATTAAGAGAAAATAACATTTATATATCTATATGCACAAAATATGTACTCTAAAGATACAAGGTAATTTCAAGGTAGAAGGAAAGACCTTGTGTAGGAAGTGGAATTTAAAAAGAACTTTGGAAAAAGGCAGGGGATACCAAGAAGTGTAAATGAAGAGGTTATACATCCTAGGTGAGGGGGATGTGAGGGTGGGTGAACATTTGCAATGACAGAAACAAAATTGGTCAACATTTTCTAGCATAATTTTAAATAAATATTTTATTCTAGGTAATTGATTAATTTTTCAATTTACTTTTAGTTATCTTTAATGTCTATCCTCAAAATGAAGTTTTTTTAACTTAAGACAAAAATATATATATATAGTAAAATCCAGCTTATGAATATTCTTAGAGACTAAATATATTTCAATAATTTTCCAATTTCAAAAGTATCACTTTGATTTGTTTGTTTAAAAATAAGATGTAATTAGAGCTCTTTTAAAGAGTTAGTTGCTTCAGCTAACTAAAAAACCAATGCCAGATTTTTACTTCCTCCTTTGAAAACACAAGAATTGTTTATACAGGTTTCTAAGCAACGCCAGTGTTGAAATAGTAGGAAGCATGAGTTTAAAGTCTTGGAAGCAGTTTATCCAAATTTGTTATAAAATACTTTTGGAATTTAGTAATTGATAAAATGAAAACCAGAATTCTGTGGTTAGGCTTTTTAGTCTTATACTGAATAAACCCCACCCAACTAGCATGAACACACACACATTACAAATATATGTATGTATATGAGAAATATATATGATATGATAGATACACCTACAGGTATTTAAAAAATTATTAGTGCTCACAATATGAAAATGTGAGGGATTATTTTCAGTTTCTTCTCATTGTTTTTCTTATATCTATATAATTTATAATAAAAAGTGGGTAGTTGTAAGTAACTTTTTATAAATTTATTTTTATTTTTATTTAAATCCCCTTACCTTCCGCCTTGAAATTAACACTGTGTATTGGTTCCAACATAGAAAAGTGGTAAGGGCTAGGCAATGGGGGTTAAGTGACTTGCCTTGAGATGTGTCTGAAGTCAGATTTAAACTCAGTACCTCCTGTCTCTGGGCCTGGCTTTCAACCCACTGAGCCACCTAGCTTCCCTTTGTAAATCTTTTTATCATACTTTTCCCTACACAGGAAATTCATGTATCATTTTAGTCATTTAATATAAAGTTAATTAATTATTCAAGCAGTAAATAACTACAAGATTTGCTTATTTATAGTTTTCATTGAAGAATAACAAGATAGAATAAAGAGAATATAATTCTTTGAGCACTATTATAAAATAAATTTGCATTATACTGTCTTTTATTTAAGTGAAGTCCTCATTTCCTCCCATCTGACATTTTAAATCAAATAAGGATTTATTGTTTGACCATGTTACTGACATAAAAAAATAACAATATTGCATAGCAGAAACACTTCTGAATAGACATTTTATCCTCTTATGTGGCATGATGGTTAAAAAAAGAATGTAGAGAGGATAATGGGAGAACCAAAAGAAAACTAAGAGGGAGAAGCAACATGATTAAATAGATAGTAGAACAGAAATTGAATGGACATTATTTTGTGAATTGTATTTAAAATTTTCTTGTTATCTAGTTAACTAAAATATCCTATATAAATTCTTTTCTACAAAAAGGTTCCTTATTCTCTGGGAAAAAGTATACCCACACATTATCTATCAGATTTATGAATATGAGAGGAATTTATGAGTAAATAAGAGTAGAGAGCATTGTGACATGTAAATGGAATAATTTTGATTATATGAAATTGAAAAGTTTTTTAATAATAAAGCAAATATTGTCAAACAGAAAATGGGGGCATGGAATTTTGTAGACAGTTTCTGGAAAGGTCTCATATCTAAAATACATGGAGAACTTTGACAAATTTATAAGAATAAAAGCTATCTCCTAATTGATAAATGGGCAAAAAATATGAATAGGTTTTAGAAGAAGAAATTGTTGTGATATATTTGTATAAAATTTCTCTAAGTCACTACTGCTTAGAGAAACATAAATTCATATAACTCTTAAGATATTTTCTCACACCTATTGGATTAAAATGACAAAAGGGCAAAATAACAAATGTTGGAAGTGATGTAGGAAAATGGGGGCACTGATAACATTGTTGGTGGAACTGTAATCTGATCCAATCATTTTGGAGAGCAATTTGGAACTATGCCCAGAGAGTTATAAAATTATATAGACCCTGAGATTTAAGAAATATCATTGGTATGTCTATTTCCCCATGGAGATCAAGGAAAAAGGAAAAGAACCTCTATATGTTAAGATATTTATAGTCACTATCTTTGTAGTGGCAAAGAACTGGAAATTGAGGGGAGATCCATCAATTAGGGAATGTCTAGACAAATTGTGTTATATGATTGTGATGGAATACTACTGCTCCATAAGAAATGATGAGTAGCCTAATTTAAAAAAAAATCTTGGAAAGCCCTACATGAAGTAATGAAGAGTAAAACAAGTAGAACCCAGAGAACATTATGTACAGCTATAGAATTAGTATTTTAAGAGTAACTTGTGAATGTCCATCGAGACTGGAAAGGAAGTTTGGAAGGGAGGAAGAGAGGTAGGGAGGGAGGGAGGGAGGGAGGGAGAAAGGAAAGAAAGACAAAAGACAGAATCTATATATGCATATCTTTTTGTCAAGATGACACATTCTGTCCTGTGGGGAGGAGACAAAGTGACTGAGATATGTGGGGGAAACATCAATTAAATATTTTTTAAAAGTACACTCACTTAGCATTTGTATATATTTGTGTTTATCTTCTTTATGATTTTTTTTTTGCCATAGGATACCAAGTCCAAATATTAAAGGTTGATCAATCCCAATATATTCCCAAGGAACTAATCATGAAGTCTAAGAAGCACAGAGGAAAGAAATACAAAGGGTTTTTTTAATATGCAGCCCCAAATGATAATAGGAAAATGTTATTGTTTGTTTATTTTGACTTGGGTGAACCTCTGATTCCACTGGCATAAGGAATTTACAATGAGGAAACTCCCTCTGTCAGTTCAGATCAACATTCCTGTCTTCGAGAGTTGCCCAAAGATTAGAGATTAAGTTATTTGCCTATGGTCTAGGTCCAGTGCATGTGAGAGATGAAACTTGAATGCAAATCTTGATTGCATTTAGCTCTTTCTCTCTATCCTTGTACTCCTCCTTATATGTATTTTAAAAATTAAATCTAATCCATCATTAACGAAAGCAGCTAATAATTGGGTTACACTGACCATCTTACATGGTACAAAAGAAGGAAGTGTTTTATAGCAGGAATTATATTAAATCTTTTTGTGAATCATTGCTTATTTTTTTCTTTCTGTAACTATGGTAATAAGAACACTCGAGTCTTAAAAATACAGGAGCAGGATGACCTAAAGAAACTTCATTTTTATGTAGGAGGTGGAGGCAGAATTGGCAAAGCTGTTTGTTGACGATAGGGAAAAAGCTCTTGTCGGAATTGGCCACATCTGTTTTCTTGTTGGCAGCTAAAATGTCCAACCCAAAATAAACTGGATGATAATAAAAGTACAATAATTGTTAATGTAGAACAGGCAGATGTTTTTGTTATTACATCATACTACATGGTGCATTTTGGTAAAGAAGTCAGAATTCTTAATAAGTAAAAATGGCCTTTGAAATGATGCCCCCGATATTTCATGGGTCAATTCACAAAGACTTTAACTTTGGTTGACATCTTTGTTCAATGGTAACTACAGAAAGATAGGTAACTAAATTTAATTGGCTACATTGGAGAATAGCAATTATATTTTGATGGAACCCAGATTTTTGAGATTTTATTCTTTTGAAATAAGTTTCTCTCTTTGCTTCTCTCCTTTATGAAATACTTGATTTCTTATTTCTTTCCCCAGTAACTTGAGTAGAATTTTTAGATAACAATTTCTCAAATATGGATAAATTAGAATTAAAAAATACTTCCTTTTTGCCCTAGAAAGTTGTGTTCCAAACACACCCATTAAGAACTTAATGAGTCTTCTGCAATATTCTTTATTGTCATTCTAGCATATGTCTGGAAAATTGAAGTCCCCCAATCACTAAATTCTATACCTTCCTTGACTTCCATGGTAAGTTGATTGAAGAAGGCCTTATCTATCATCTTGGGATTTAAAATAAAAATAGTCACATATATGTGTATATATACATATATATCATACATAGACTCATACACACTCACACAATGCTGATATCAGTGAGACATTCATCAATAAGAGAGCCAGCGTTGAGGAAAGTAGACTTGGACTCTTATATGGTGACTCAAGGCAAGGTACATTCTTCTCTTGACTTCATGACCTCATCTGTAAAATGAAGTATTTGTGGTTGTTCTAGCACTAATTCTGTAATCCTTTGAACGTCGAGTTGTTTTTATGAGTTTTCTGAGTTGTTTGGATTTGTACTCCTCCACAGAATGCCAAAGTGAGTTTCCTAAAATGCGAGTGTGACCATATTGCTTCTCTCCTTAGTTAAACTCCAGTAAAATATATTTGCCTATCATCTAAAACCCTTCACAACCTGGACCCAATAGTGATCTGGTAGAAATAGTGATAGATTTGGAGATGGAAGACATAGGTTCAAATCCTGACTGTGCCACTTACTATCTATATGACCTTCGGCAAGTCACTTCACTGTTGTCTGCCTCGGTTTCCTCATTTTAAAAGTCCTTTTTAGCTTCCAATCTTTGATTATGTAATTTTTATTAGATATTATCCTTCCTCATGCACCCTCCAGCTCAATCAATCATTAGCCTTGAGATTCCTCATAGAAGACAGACACACTCTCTCCCCTCTCGGCCTTTACTTTGACTAGTCTGATATGTCTATAATGCACTCCCCTCTAAACTTCTACCTCTTGGCTCCCCTAGTTCCTTCAAAATTCAATTCCACATCATTTCCTGATCATCTTTCTTTCTTCCTTTCCCCAAATTATTGAATTTATTTTGTTATACTTTGTATATGTACATGTTGTTTCTTCCCTGCTCCTTCAGGTCAGATAACAATTCATTTTTGACATTGTCTCTTTATCACTTCAAGAATGTATCTGACACATAATAAGCAATTGATAAATGCTTGTTGATTTATTGATTTTTCTGTGCTTTATCAACACTTTCTTTGTCACCAATAACACATACTTGTGAAATAACATGGAAAAACTGTTCATCTAGCTCAGCGGTTCTCAACCTCTCAATTTGTAGCAATGAGAATACATAATGCATATCAGGTATTTACATTCCGAATCATAACTGTAGAAAAATTACAGTTTTGAAGTAGCCACCAAAATAATTTTTTGTTTTGGGGCCACTGCAACATGAGGAACTGTATTGCGGGGTCACGGCATTAGAAAAGTTGAGAACCACTGCTAAAACTCCCTGTTGTGGTTTCTTTTCCTGCTCTAATCAGTTGTACTATCTATTCATTGAAGAATTGATGAATTTAATTTACATGGACCTTTTAAAAAATCCTTTGAAAAGATTTGCTACCAAATGCCTCTTCAAGTAAATAATAGCAACCCTCAAAATTACCACTGTCTTTAGGATAATGACTTGTTTTGAATAGGAAACTGGCCTAGAGTTGGAAAACAGATTAGGAATAAATAAACCCTTGTCTGAATAGTGAAGTGTAAATAATTACATTCATTTTGCATTCAGTCTGTTCTAATCTCCCCATTTTACCTTCACCCATTCCTCTCACCTTTAAAAGCTAAAACTGAGAGGAGGAAAAGCAGACATACCCCTCTCTTTTGATTAGCAGTGTTGGCATATGTATAAAGCATTTGAAATATTTCCCTCTGTGAATATATTTATATTTATATATACATATGTGTGTGTTAATCATACACATAACATACCCACACACATATACACTCACCCCTGAAGAATTTGGGAGCTTTGCTGCAATTATAAAATAATGCACTGTAAGCTACTATTACCCTATAAAAGGATATGGATACCATTATGTAAGGTAACTTAAAGATATTAGTATTCTGTACAGCTTTATACAGAAAGATAGACAAAAGTACTGTCAATTTCAGAGAAATTACTGGGGAGGGGATAATTTTGAAATCTAATTAAATTAAGATTGTCCATTGAGAAGGGGCTCTGTTCTGACAGGGAAGTGTTATGCATTTATGAAATTGAAGGTTAAGTTAGAGAGAGCAGCAAATTTCAAGTAATAAAGACAGAGGTGCCACTTAAAACTTTTAAGTATTTTTAAGAAATAAAAAGAGGTATTGCTTTGCACAACTAATAAACTTGTAGAGCTAAAAGAGTTTGTATAGACTGAGAACTCTCTAGAAAGAATCTAAATATGTCATCATTACATCTTTATCATTCCTTTTAGTTCAACCTAAATGATTTATAAACATTTGCCTTTTTATTTTCTCAAATTGGAGAGAAATTATATGTATATATAATCTTAGTTATATATGTTATACATAAATTTCTCTCATTCTGAAATAAGATATGTGTATATGTATATAATGTATATATGTGTGTATATATTTGTGTACACATATATATGCATGTCTATATGTATTGATTGATAGATGAAAAAATGCCAGTCAAACCTATTTTTTGTTCTACTTCTCTGGCTTTAGGTAATATATTGTCACTTTTATTTTTACTAAATATATATAAATAAAGATATAATTTGTCCATTATTCAATAATTTGCTCATCAGTTGACGTAGAGTAAAAGCAAAGAACTTTGTTGGAAAAATCAAACAATCTCAGATTAAATGAGTTTAATTCCCTTTGAATTATATTAACCTTTGTGACTAATGACAAGAAACTTCTCTGGGGCTCATTGCCAAATCTGTAACATGGAAATAATAATACTAATAATGGCTTATTTGTATTAAGCCATTAGCTATTGTAGCTGATTTAGTGACAGGTGGCACAGTGCATAAAACTACATAGACTTGGCATAAAAAAAAAAAGTTTGAGTTCAAATTCAGGCTCAGACATTAAACAGAAAAACTGGTTTTATTATCCGTTAAATTGGGTCGAGCTTCCCTTTCCATAAGCAAATAAAAATTATCTTTAAATCAGTTGAACAAAATGTAAAATTTTGGTGGGGCACGGTAGAACATTTTAAATAAGGGAAATAATATTGCTGTATCCTAATCAGTTAATGTCAACTTTTCATACCTCTTTTCAATTATAAAATAAAATATACCAACTAACCCCAGACCCCAAATAAAAGAGGTGGCCAGAGCTGTTTTCAGAGTGGAGACAGAAGCGCTTGGGTGTGATACCAAGGGTGTCAGTTCTCTTGGCTGCAGAGAAGCCCACCCTTTGGTATAAGCCAAGCAGGAGATCTGCCCAGGACTTCAAGCAGAGCCATGAGAGCCGATTCTATGGTTCCTGGTACTGAGGCCGCTGCCATGTCGGCACCAGGACCAGCATCCTGGTGTCATGGTACGTGGTGGTGAATCTGCTGATGATAAAGATGCTGACCCTGGAGGTGACTCACTCAGCATAGTGGCCCTGGCAACATTTGGTCTGAAGTCTTCAGTAATTACTATGGATGGCCGAGAATTCCAAAGACCTCCACCTTCTCCCACCACCATGGTTTAGGGATCCACCACCCCTTCCATTTACCCTTAGCTCTCTGGCTCATCAGCAATCTCACTTATTTCCAGAAAATCAAAGATTTTCATGCATCAGCTCCTGCGTTCTCCTATAAGAACAACCTCCTGGCCCTGGACTCTAGCTGGCTTCTCTCCCTGGTCCTGCTCCATTTCACCTTAGCCATCATATTTAAATTTTAGTTCATAAATTGTGTCCGGAATTGCTACAAATATATCAACAGAAGCCTGCTGAGATTTTGGTGTTCCTGGCCTTCCAGGCTCCCCTAGTATATCCTGCCCACTTAAGGAAAGGTCATGAAAAGAACATGCCCCCACCCCTAATGTCCCTGCCTAATGACTAAAGGAAAATGACTTGTTAAATAAATAAACACTACACTAGCAAAACAAATATAAACCCCCTAAGATTTAAATTCTATTTGCCTCAATAATAGCACCTGCCTCTCAGGACATAATATTAAGGCCCAAGTAGGTGGTTCAGTGGATAGAGAGCTAGGTGAGGAGGTGGGAAGTCCTAGGTTCAAATCCATCCTCAGACACTTCCTAGCTATGTGGCCCTGGACAAATCATTTAACCCTCATTGCCCAGTCCTTACTACTCCTCTGCCTTGTAATTTATAGGTGGTATTGATTATAAGACAGAAAGTATGGCTTAAAAAAAGATTATTAAGACCAAATGAGATTATATATACAGCTCTTAGCACAGTGTCTTGCACATAGTTGTTATTTGTCATATCCAACTCTTCATGACCCCATTTGGGGTTTTCTTGGCAAAGATACTGGAGTAGTTTGTCATTTCCTTCTCCAGTTCATTTTATAGATGATGAAACTGAGACAAAGAGAATTAAGTGAATTGCCCAGGGTCACACAGCTAGTAAGTATATGTGGCCAAATTTGAGCTTATGAGTTTTCCTGACTCTAGGCCTAGTTCTGTATCTACTGTATCACTTACCTGCCTGTTGCACACAATAGGCTCCATATAAATTCTAGGTATTGTTGTTGTTAGCTTTTGTTATATTATGCATTATTGTAACAAACATTCATACATTATCTCCTTTGCTTCTCAAAGCAATACTTACACCTTATGGGTACTAATAGCATTCATGATCACTTTTCTTCTTTATCTGATATTTTATCTTTAATCCTAAAAATATCTTTCTCAAGGATAATATCTTTTCTTCTAGTTTTCAGAGGACTGGCCAAATAAAGACCACATAGCTTTTTCTGTAATATAGCCATAAATTGTCCTTAATACTGACTGGTATTCTTACAAGAGTATTTTGTTAGTGACATGAAATATAGAGACAGTGAGGATGGAGCTTAAATCATAACGTATTAAGCATCTACCGTGTTCCAGGTATATGTTAGCAGGTGGTCATTAAAAAAAAAAAGACAAGACAACCATTGTATTCAAGGAACTTACATTCTAACGAGAGAACTAATAAGCAACAAATATGTACAAATAAGCTATATACAGGATAAATAGGAATTAATTAAGAGAGAAGAGAATTAAATTAACCCCAAATTAAGAGGTGTTGAGAAAGACTTCCTATAGAAGATAGGATTTTAGTTGGACCTTCAAGGAAGCCACTAGGCAGAAATGAGATGGGAGACCATTCCAGGGATAGGAGAAAGCCAGAGAAAATACCCAGAGGTGAGAGATTGAGTGTCTTGTTTATGGAACAGCCAGGTCACTAGATTAAAGAGTATGTGGCAGGGAGTAAAGTGCAAGAAGACGGAAGGAGGGGAGGATTTCGTATTTAATATTGGAAGCAATGTAGTTCATTAAGGTTGGAGGTCAAGGTTGACATGATCAGATTTATAGAAAAGTCACTTCAATGGCCAAATGGAAGAGAAATTGGAGTGGGGAGGGAGTTGAGGAAGGCAGAGCCACCAAGAGGCTACTGCAGTAATCCAGTGAGGGGCTGGAGTGCTGCTGTCAGTGTTAGAGGAGAAAAGTAGACATAGATGAGAAATGTTACAAAGGTGAAACTGACACACCATGGCAACCAATTAAATATGAGTGTTAAGTCAGTGACAAATTGGACATAACACTTAGGTTGCAAGCCTGAGAGGCTAGGAAGATGCCCTGCCCTCTTCAGTAACAGGGAAGGTGGCAGCAGGAGTGGGTATTCAAAGCAGAAGATGAGTTAGGTTTTGGATATGTTGAGTTTGAAATGTCTATTGGACATCTGCTTCAAGATGCCTCATGCCATAATTCATACAGATTCAAATAGCATCACATAATAAACTGGAGTGTCAGACAAGCAGTTGGACACCTGAAAAAGGAGATCAGTAGCAATTAGGGCTGAATAGGTAGAAGAACAAGATTAGCATAGATATGGTAATTCAATCCAGACTAGCTGTAGAGATCAACAAGTGAAGTAGTATAAAGGGAGAAAAGAAGAGGCCCCAAGACAGGATCCCTGGGGGACATCTACAGTGGAGAGTGTAATATGGATGAGGATTCATCAAAAGAGACTAAGACAGAGTAGTTTGATAGGTGGGAGGAGAATCGGGAGAGAGTGACATACCAGAAACCTTGGGAAAAGAGCATTCTGGAAGAGAGAGGGGCATCAGCAGTCCTGGATGCTGCAGAGAAGTTGAAGAGGATAAAGATTGTGAAAAGGCCATGTGAGAAAGGATCTCTGTCAATCTATGACCATTATTAGGAAAAAAAATCTGAAAATGTCCTGCTCTATTGATAATCAATCAGTAGCATAGACTTTGTATAGCTAAACTAACTCATAGTTTTCCTATTTTTCACCATTCCTAAGTACTAAGATTCTTAGAGTCATCCAGACTTCAATCTTTGGTATCATCTATGATTTTTTTCTTCTTTTGAACCATATGTTAACTCCTTCCAATCTACCCTACCTACCTCTGCAGTTTACTATGGCTCCATTAATTTAGTTCAAACTTCATAACATCACAATAGAGCAGGGGTCCCCAAACTTTTTACACAGGGGACCAGTTCACTGTCCCTCAGACAGTCGGAGGGTCAGACTATTAAAAAAACTGAACAAATCTGTATGTCACTGTCTAGGATAGCAGAGGCTGCAGCGCTGGCTGTGATGGGCCTGTCACACCTTGCACAGGCCCATCATCACCACCACCACTATACTGGGCAGCAGTATATACAGTGTGGAATCCCCTCCCCCAGATCACCACTCACCATGCTGATGTCTTCCATTGTGTAGCCACATAATCCTTTGTGCAGCGCCTCATTGTCTCAGAACAAGGTGCCATGCAAAGGATTATGTCACCAGAAGTAGTACTGTACATGAGCGATGCCGTGCTTTGAGGCTCTGCCACATACAGAGCTCCTCTCAGTGACCACCAATGAAAGAGGTGCCCCTTCCATAAGTGTGATGGGGGCCGGATAAATGGCCTCGGGGGACCATATGTTGCCCATGGGCCGTAGTTTGGGGACCCGTGCAATAAAGTCCTAAACTATTTTATCCAGCTTTTTTGTTACTGCTTTCCAAATTCTAGCTTCTGCAATTGGAGGACACTCACTCATTATCTGCTACATATAATATGTTTATTATGAGTTTTGGCTCATTACAAATTGAATATTATATATTATTTTTATCATTTAATAAGAATGACAAATTATGAAATGCATCATCCTCTTTCTGTATGTAGATTATATTTTCCCTTTAAGGATTTTCTCCAGGTAAGCCAAAAGCTAACCCGCTAAGATAAAGGAAAATGACTCAATATGAAAATGTGTGGGTGTTGCTGTTTTGTTTTGTTTTTGCATAGTATCATAAAGATAGTATATCATCTAGATTCTGGGATTCTAGTCCCAACTTTTGGCATTCATTCTGTGAATTTAGCCAAATCATTTCTATTTAACAGGTGTTACTTTCCTCATCTATATAACCAAAAGGAATGATGGTTAAGATTCCTTCTAGACCTAACATCTTGCCATCTCTGGATATGAACTTTTTTCCTTGAATTTTCCATATTTTGCTGCTTGATCTATCCTCAGCATTATTGTTTTTGTATTTGTATTATTTTCTTATCCCTTCAAAGATTATAAGCTTCTCATAGAGCATGTGTCATGTCTTATTTTATCTTTTATCCTTAACAGAAGTGATTCTCAGACTTTTTAAATTTCAAGACCCTTTTAACACTAAAAAAAAAACCAAAACACTAAGGACCCTCTAAAAGCTTTTGCTTATGTGAATTTAATGGGTTATTATGTAAATAGATAAATTAACATGTTTCAGAAATTTAAAATTCTTATTTTTTATGTAATTTTTATGGAAATAGTTTTTAACTCATAGAACACCTCCAGAAAGAATCTCTTGCATCCCCTTGGTGTACCTCTTGGACCATACTTTTGGAACCACTGCACTACAAGAAACTGCCAGTGTGGTTTATGTATTATACTATGGAAAAATATTAAATTGAGCTGAATTTGTACTTCTTTAACCTGTCTTTAAACTCTTCTCAGAATTTCTGTTCCATTTGCAATTTACCATTAATTTGTTTTCTGTTTCATATATGTTAATCTTGTCTCCCCAACTAGATTGTAAACTCTTTGAGAAAGGGATCATTCATATCTTATGTCTCTGTAAACTGAATATATAAACTGAGTAAAACATGAATAATCATAAGATTTTGAACAGAAAGAAACATTAGAGAATCATTCTGGCCAATTGTCATTTTAAAGATGAGGAAATATAAACCCAAAGAAATTGTGTTCAACATTTCTCTTTTTCCAAAGGAATGAAAAAATGATGAGATTTTAAGAAAAAAATCATGAGAGTAGGTCAAATAGGTGGTTAAAAAATATCATAAGCCCATGCAAATGTGTCTGAAAGCCTTAGACTTCACCATGAAAGTGATGGCAATTGCTTTACTTTTGAATATTAGTTACCAGATTTCACAATTAATATTTGCCATTATCCTATTAATAGCACAAGTATTCTAAAACTATTTTGAATAGAAGTATTTAGATTATTAAAAAGTATTTAAAGAAATCAGCTTCTTTGAGTTCACGTGGCTCTGTTCTACAGTGCATTGTAAACCAGGATTAGAATGGCATTCAGTAAGACACTTTCATGGTTATTTAGGTTTCACAGTGGATAGAATACCAGGCCTGTAGTCAAGAAGACCTGAGTTCAAATCCAGTCTCAGATATGTCCTGGCTATGTGACTGAGCAAATCACTTAACAACTTAACAAATCACTTTGCCTCAGTTCCTTCATCTATAAAAAGGAGCTGGAGAAGGCAATGACAAACCATTCCAGTATCTTTACCAAGTGAACCCCAAGTGCTTACAAAAAGTTATAGTACTTACTGAAGCAACTCAAAAATAACAAATCATTTATTTTAAAAAGTTGTTCATTCTGATCACTTAAATCTGACCATGAAGTATCTTCTGATTTATTATATATTGTTAGTTGTTTTTTGTTGTTATTGCTCCACTACAATTTAGAAAAAAAATAACCTTTTGTATTGAAGTTATTTAGGAGAGAATTAAAGAACAGCCAATTTTTATTAACAGAGGGAAAAACATTTGAAGAAATTATATTATATTAAAACTACTACATTAATAGCCATGTTTTTGCATCTTTTTGAAAGAAATTATTTCACAAAAATATAAATGTTAATCTTATTCTCTGTGGTTCAAATTGAAAGCTCTGGAGTGTGGTTTGACCTCTACCTGATTTATTACTTTACTTGGCACCAGATTAGGATAGCTGTGGTTTTTCCATTCTTTGTTCCAGCAGAGACTTAGTATGCTCTCATGTTTGTATAGCGTGGATAGATATTGGGGATTGAAAAATCTGAATATTTTCCTGGTCTCAAATCTGGTGGAGAGGAAGCCACTTATGATTTGATAACCTAATGAATTCAAAGTACAATTCTTTTTTAACTGGATTTGTGAATGAATTTGTACTGTAGTTTCTAGAAGTAGGCTTAAAATCTCTGTGGTAAACTTTTTGAGCAGTGAACCTTTTGTGCTAAAGGCAATGTTTTGATTTTAAATAAGCAAAATAAAACTTGATGAAGGTGATTAAAATTTTTAGATTTTTATCAGCTTTTAAATTGTTTTTATTCAGATTAATAGTTTTTGTGACTGTACTTGAGAAATGAAATGTATATGCATTCTGTTGTGTATCCAGACTTCTTTGAAGAAGTAATTTTTAAGTTCATGAAAAATAGTAACCATGACTTCATAAGTGAGAAGTCATTTAAATATTTATTACTATTTATTTTACCTTTCAGGGTGTTTTTAAATTGTATAACAAATATCTAATATTATTTCATTAAGAAATTACGTGGCCCTGCCACATTTAAAACACCAATTTTGTACCACCCTCATGATCTGTCAGGCACTAAAAATATCATCTTATTTCCTTCTTTAGAAGAGCAATTTTAAATACTAATGGTTTTTCTCTATTGTAGTATAAACAGTAATTTAGTGTATAAAGTCTTATAGGTGTAATGAGTAAAGAACTGGCCTCAGAGTCAGGAAGACCTGCATTCAAGTCTTATCTCTCCCATAGATTGTCTGTGTGAACCTGGACAAGTCCTTTGTTGCAGTCTAACACTGAAATTTTCAGGAGAGAGAAGGATGTTTTAGTAGAGTTTGATACATCACAGGTTTGGTAAAGGAAGGAAGTAATAGAGGAAGGTAAGGAGGAGAAAAGAAAACAAAGAAAGAAAACATTTCTTTTTAAGAAGTCTTAAAATCTGTGATTACTTTTGAAGATAAGGACAAGTAATGTTAAGAAATGGTTAAATCAGTCTTGTACTATTTCCTAACTTGCCCTCAATTGATTTTTTTTAATTAATAAAATGAATTGTCCTCACTAAAAGCTCATTTCAAATACCTGGCTTAAATTTGTACAGAACAATTAAGAAAGTAAACCAAGGTTATTTATATGCAGCAAGGCTATCTTGGGATGAAGTCTATTTATATATTTCTCTAACAACAGTGACTTTGATTCAGTGTTCATTTGGTAAGGAGAAAAAGGCTGATTATGTCAACTGTTAAAAGCATTAAAAAATTTGTTTCACAACCCTTCTCAAATCTAATGTCTTCCTTCAGTTAATTCTTTCTTGTTTATGCAGTATAAGCTAGTTTGTTCAAGTGTGTTTATTGTCTCTCTCATTTGATTGTGAGCTCCTTGAAGGCAGAGACTATCTTTTGCTTCTTTTTCTATCCCTAGTGCTTAGCACAGCATCTGGCACATAATAGACACTTATTAAGTATTTATTGACTTATTGATTGAAAGCTATCTCTACTAGGAATAACAACACAATTCCTAAGTCTATCTTTTCAATAAAATTATTTTAGGACATTTAAACATTGACACTATTTGGACTCATCAATTTTTGTTATTTGTAATACTGAGTGCTACTTTCTTTGTTAAATTTGAAGTCTAATCTATTTATAATGTTTTAGTATTAAAAATTAAAGTTTTGTATAAATATGCAAAAGTGGGTCATTCGTATTTTTGTCTTTATTTATACCATATATAAATTAACATCTTATTTAGTGGAATTTATATATTGGGTTGTAGAAGATTATATTTGTATAGCATTCATTTAAAACAAGATCATTTAAGGGTCATGACAGAGCATCTTTTTGCTTTGTTAAATTATTTTTTCTTGATCTTATTAATTGTTTTGTTTCAGTGTATTCTGAGCTATTGACTAAGTAAAAATTAATGAATTATGTTGTTTACTAAAATCATAGTACCGGTAGGATGCACATGCCAATCCAAATCAATTTTTTATAAATTATTAAAAATGTAATTTGATGAATGATTAACATTCATTTAGATCTGACTTTTTGTTGTTTCATTTTCTATTAATTCCTGTGATTATAAATTTTTTGTATAATTTGGCAGGAGAATAGCAGTGTTGTTGAACTATCTTAGTGATAAATATCAGTGGTTCAAAAATTGGCATACTCTGTAAAATAAATGAATAAATTGTTTTGAGTTGAAAGTTTAAATTAAGAAAAGCTCTGAAGAATTTGTAAGTCATTTAAAATACTGTCACATTCAGTGGTCTGAACAGGAAATTGGACTTTGGAAAGAGAGAAAGTAACTATCATTTATGTTAGCAACACATATTAGTTATGAAGTGAAGTCAGTAGAAGAAAATGTAAAGTTTGAAATATATACTTTTCTAAGAAATGTCATTTTTTCTTTTGTCATATTTTTGTCACAAGCAACATTTTCTCTTCATTCATTGTTCAGAAGAAGCATTGACATTTTCTTCTGGGTTTACTGCCATTTGCACTGGTTGTTTCCATGGCAACGGTTTTTCCTATGTCCTGCTTTTAAGGAATCAGAGAATTTTAAAAGATTTCTCATTTTAGTCATGTGTTAATTGTAATAAAGCATTTCAGTTCATTTTTCAGAATTTATTCCCCACTCCCATCCCTTGACTTTCCAGAGTAAACTTTTATGCAATTTTGTAACACTGAATTACAAAGTTTTTCTATAGCATATATTCAGTTGTAATTTTTCTGATTTTTCTTAAAGATTTCTTTAGTTTCTTGCTATAGAATCATTAAATAGGATTGAATCAACCCTTTATTTGAAACAAAAGATACTTTGACCCAAAAGTTCATTTAAAATAAATTATATCACTCCTTTGCTCAGAAAATCCTCAGAGGCTCCCAGATTGCCTACTGAGTGAACTCTGTTGGACACTTATGGCCTTCAACCACACTACCTTTTCAAGCCTGTCATATTGCTTTCCCCCTAGAGTCTGTGCCCACAAACTGGATTACTTCGAACATTCCTGCAAAGGTCACACTATGCTTGCGATGTCATACCTTCCCCATTTCTTGGACTTCATCCCCCAGGGATCTGTCTGCAGCCTTTGACACTGCTGATCACTCTCCTCCTTGATGCTTTCTTCTCACTGGGGTTCTGGCATCCCCCTCCCTCCTACTTACCTTTCCAGCCTTCTTATACTTTACTCTCTGCCACATACTTTTCAATCTGACCATATCTCTCCTAGATCTTGTCCTGCCCATCTGACCATTCCTTCTCAATCTCCTTTGCTGGATTAGTCACATCATACCCAGGTACTGTAGGGGTCCCATGAGATCCTGTCCTCGGTCTTTTTCTCTTCTTCCATTGTGCTGTTTCACTTGGTATTCTCGCCATTTCCAATGGATGTAATTATCATCTTTATGCTGACCGTTTTCAGGTTTAGAGCTCCTGCCCTGATCTCATATCTCATTTGTCTTTCAAACGTCTTGAACTAGCTGTCCAGTGGATATTTTAAAATTGACATGCCCAAAACCAAACTTATCTTCCCCTCAGACCCTCCCCTGTTCCTGCATTCCCTATTACCAGAGAGGGTAATATCCTCCCAGCTCCTCTCTATCTCTCATCGCCCACATCCAATCCATAGCCAAGGCCTGTCAGTTTCACCTTGGCAACATCTTTTCCCCTGACCCTCCTCACCTCATTCTTGCTGGTGGTGCTGCCTGCCTCTCACTTCTCCACATTCTAGTCCCTCCACCATTCATCTGCTAAAGTGATTTTTCTCAAGCGCAAGCCTGACCATAGTATACCTTCCAGCAACTCTTCCCCTACTCACTAAACTTAAGGAGCTCCCTCCTGCCTCCAGAATCAAATGCTTTGCTGGGCATTCAAAGTCTCTCATAGCCTAGCCCTCTCCTACCGTTCTAACCTTCTTATACTTTACTCTCTGCCACATACTTTTCAATCCAGTGTCACTGACCCCATCTCTCATCTCTGGACATTTTCTCTGACTGCCCCCCAAGCCTGGAACTCTCTCTACTTATCTCTGTCTACTGTTTCCACTGGCCTCTTTTAAGGCTCAACTAAAATCCTGTCTTCTACAGCAAATCTTTCACAACCCCTCTTAATTCTAGTGTCTTTTCTTACTTAATTATTTCTTGTTTATCCTATACATATGCTCTTTTTAAATATTTGTTTGCTTGTTGTGTGGCTCCCATTAAATTATAAGCTCCTTGAGAGCAGGGACTGCCTTTTGCCCCATTTTGAATAACTGGCCCCTAGTACAGTGCCTAGTACATAGTAGGTGCTTAATAAATATTTATTGACTAACCTTTTGCATTCCCACTCATCCTTTAAAATCCCAACTCCTCCCCTGATTACCCCCAACCTTTCCCCTCAGACTTCACTTTATGTTTTGATTTTTAATACATTGATTATACACTATACAAGATATTCCAAAAGCCTTAGAATAGTTTAATAGTGCAAGAGAGAAGTATACTAGAGGAAGAAGACAATCAGATCTATCATACTGGTAAACAATTCGAGCAAGGGAAGAGCAGGAAGGAGAGAGAGTTCTGAAGAAAGAACAGAGGAAGTGAGAGTATATGGACAGTTAGAGAGGTCTTCTCTGTGGGAAGCTCACCAGAAAGGTTGACCTGAGCAGATTTCTGAGCTGGCACCATACTCCTGTGACTTCTGACCCAGTATCCAGTGAAGACAAGTAGAGTGAATAATACTTTGCTAAAAGCCATTCACCATAAGAAGATCTCTAAATCCCCTGAAAGTCCTTGAACTTATTACAATAGCTAGAGCAGCTAGAAAGTTAGGACATCTTCACAACTGACCCTGCCAGAGTTTGGGGAGATCATGGTTGACAAGCAAATAAGCACTGAGCCTGAGGAAGTCTTAGGGGTACATAAGATCATGCCTCTCAAGAATTTTGCTAAAGTAATCCCAGACTCTGATATTCTCCATGCAAAGCTGCACAAGTCTTTCTCCATTCAAGACTTGGATTCCCTGAAACAGAGAATGCCTAGATTTTATGTAGAACCATTCATATATTTAAAAGAGCTGAGCTAAAAAGAGCTTCAAATGATATGACCCAGATTTCCAAGATGTAGAGATCCTACTTTCTGAATTATCTAATCCACAAGAACATGCACACAAGAGAAGATGACAGCCTTATGAGCTGGCCAGAATTTTTTGAGGATTTTGACTTTTCAAGAACACTTAACATGACTTTTCTAAAAAAGGTTAGGGAAGATCTGTTGGAGGTGATCAAATCCTTTTGTACAAGACCAAATGCTTGGGGAAAATTTGATAAATTGAGGCAGGAGCAGACAGAACATCCATCTGTATACATTGACAGGCTTCTGGAAAATGTGGAAGCTATTTTGTGTTACAGTCAGGATAGCCAGGAAGCAGTCCCCCATGTAAAGAGGCAATTTCTGAAGGGATGCACTCATTTTTTTATTTAAATAATTTAAATAATTTCTTAAGGCATTTTTGTCCAAATTTTGAATCCTTATCCCTCTCATATCTGAGAGACTCCACCACATATCTACATGAGACCCATTTAGAACAGCAGAAAGAGAAGGAAGAATTAAAGCAAAAGCTATAAGAGACCAAAGAAACTCTTACACAAAAAGAATTAGATGAGATCAAGAACCTGGCAACCATTAGAACCTTGCCACACCAAACAATATAACACTAACCAAGGGGTCAAAAAAATAAGAGGAAATGCTTGTTATGTCAGAGAACGGGACACATAGTGAGATCATGTCCAATGAAATCTAAATATGAGCGAGGTTACAAGAGAGTTTTAAACTACCAAAACAGATCTACACAGTATAAAAGGGGTACAACTGTGGAAGACAGCAAAGATACAATGAGACAAACAAGCCCAAATGCTGTGACCACTGCAAATTTAAGAAAGAGACAACACCCGTTCTCAGTAGGGGGAAACACCATTCTCTCTCTCTCCCTATTATAGTTTAAAACTGCATTTACTAAATCTTTTGGAACACACCCTATCACCTTATCATTAAGTTTGATCATAGATTTGGAACTGGAAGTATCATAAAATGATAGGATAAGATAGCTAGAGCTATGGGACTTAAAAGGTCACTTAGTATAACTCATTTTGTAAATGAGGAAAGTGAAATTTTGAGAAGTTGTGACTATTTATGATCACAGAGATTGGAAGAGGCAGAGTTGGCATCAGGTCCAGATCCAACCCCATTTTTAGTTATTTTTCCATTGTCCTATACAATTTCCCATACTATTATTTCTATCCCTATAAGTTCCATAATGAGAAAGATTTAAAGTATGTATTTCTTCATTGCATATTTAGCACCATATTCTTTACTCTTGTTTATTATTGAAACCATGTTTCTATAAAATGAACATGTAAAAAACTCTAACTCTTTTCCAGGTGTCTTGGTATTATATACACTGAAGTTCTTGAAATGAGTATGTTGTTTAATGCAGCAAAATAATTATCAAGTTATAGCTGCCTTTATTTTTATTAGTATGGAATATTGAAAACAATGTATAGTATTAAACCTATAATATTGCCTTGTTGAAATTTCACATTAAAGCTTATAAACATAAAATTCTTCCCTAATTATGTTTAAACATTTTCTGAAATCTTTATTTTTGTATCTATGATAAAATATCTCCTTCTTTCGCTAAGGTCCTATAGTTTCCCTGAACTATGGTGTTAGAGGGATTTACATTCAAGTCCCACTTCTGAGACTCTTTTTAATACTTGTCTTAAAGACAAAGATGATTTCCATGCACAGATCATAACACAAAAAAGATTCTATATGCATCATAACTTGCAATTTTACATTCTTTACTTTTTAAGTATATAATAAATTTGAAGTTTTTCTACTTGTCTTTGTGCTTTCTTATGACTTTGCTTCTTTGCATTTAAAATTATCTCCTATTGACTCCTCTTTTTTTTAGTATCATTAATGTTAAATTTCCCTCTACCCCTATTTACTAAGAGAAAGAAAGGAAAGAAAAATCATTGTACAAATCAGGCAAAATGAATCCACACTGTGGATATGTCCAAAAAATGCACATTTCTGCACCTTATATCCATCACTCCATCTCTCTCCACATTTGAGTAAAATGCCTTATTGTAGTTCTTTTGCAGATATGAGATGCCATTGCTTTGATCATTGTTTCTAAGGTCGTTTTTCTTTGCAATGTTGCTGTCCTTGTATAATTTGCTTTCCTCACTCTACTTACTCCTCTTTGCATCATTAATTCATACTTCCCAGGATTCTCTGAAATCATCTTTTTCTTCATTTCTTACAGTGCACTAATACTCCACCATATTCACATTCATATACCTCAATTTATTCAACCATTCCCCCAGTTGTCTTAGAGACAATCTAAGGTACCTCCTTAGATTCTAGTTCTTTTTCCCCCTTTCTCTTTTATTTTCGCCTTTAGGATCAGGAAATTTATTTTATTTGTGACTGATTCCTCCCCAGCCTTATCCTTTCTCTTAACACTTTACTTTCTTATCCTCACTTGTTTCCCTTCTCCATTTGGTATTAATTGTAGGTGTCTTAAATTTTCTTTTGTTTCAGATAAAAATGAGATTCAACAGTGCCTGCTCCCTCCACTCTTTTCTACGTGCTTGTAATTTCTTCTCACATATGTTAGGAGAAATAGAGAGCTTTACCCCCCCCCCCTTCCTTTCTGTGCTATTCCATTCTTCCTTGGATCATCCCTTGCCTTTACCCTCTTCAAGTCCTCAAAATAATAATCGAGCCACACCTAAGATCTCTTTTGCCTATTTTACTCTCAATATCTTTTGAAGATAGTAGATTCTGAAGTGCCATGTGTTTCTTTTCCCTTTTTTATTTCTTCTAAGGCTTATTTGATATGTGGCTTGGGTAAGACTTCCTTGAATCTGCTTTTCCTCATTTGTAAAATGAGGGAGTTTGACTATTAAACTGCTTAGATCCCTTTGACTCCAAGAATTTCTCATTTACAAGAAGGCATGGTCAAGAGTTATACATGTGTCAAGGAAGTTTGTTCCCTCCCCCTCCTGAGTAGCTTGACCTGTCCATCAACATTCCTGACATAACACAATTGTGTCAGGTTTTGCATCCATGTACGTGCTGTACATCAATAAGAGTGAGGTCCTGAAGGGGCTTCTTGCTTGGAAAGGACTCGGGAGCAGAGCAGGCAGATGAAGGGAAAAAGGAAGGGACTGGCAGGCCAGGTAACACGTGGTTAGGTTACTTAGAGTAATGATGAGATTTAAACTGATTGTCTATCCTTTCTAATAAACTTTATAAGTATATGAGTATATCTGGGTAGAAATATTAATTCAATAATACAATATGATAAAGCAAGAATGGCCTATGATCTACATAGTAGAAACAGTTGCTATATCAGTGGGATCACAGATATACTGTAGTATTGGAGAATGTTAAAATTTGAATGTTCCCATAGGACCTTAATTTTTAGAGAAAGTTTTACATTTCCTCAAGTTAACATGAACGCACTGACTTTTGTGTACTTTAGAAGTAAGTTCATTTTCAAAAGCCATTTTTATATTTACGGGCTGAAATCACCAAAGACAAAAGAAAAATTTGATGTAGGGAGTGAGTTCAAGCATTAATTTGGTAGCAGAGATATATTTAAGAGGTGTGGGGAAAGGAGAAAATCCAGACCTTATAACTGCACTGCCATCTTTATTTGATAGACTCTTTCCAAAAGTTTGTTATAATGTATTTTATCATATCATAACTATTTTTAACTTGTGATTATATTTCTTTTTATTGTATTTGATTGTATTTTTCATTTTGGAAAATCTTATCACTTGTGAATTGTTGAATACCTTTCATTATTACATTTATCTCCTGAAACTATGGACAAATACACTGCAAAGGCAGTATTTCATTTCTTAATTTCCCCCAACTTCCTTTTCCCCCATTCCTACACTATCTATCTCCCATATCTTAACTCCTAGAATGAGAAGTTTAAGAGAGGGAAGAGTAAATAGAAGCTGACTTGATCTCATTCAGGAAGGAAAGGTAGGGAGTATGTTAAACTTCAGCCTGGTTGTGAGAAGCTCCTGTCCAAGAAAAACCCCAAGATGAACTTCCCAAAAATTTGGGTATCTACAACTACTTCAGTAACTATAGCAGTCAGTATGCCAAATAGGAGAATCATTAACCATAAAAATTGTTTTCTACAAACTTATTGTTACCTAATATTATTGTCTATCTCCTTCACATCTTTGGCCCACTGGGAGCAACTCCTCAGTTCCTCAGCCTTTCTCTACTTATCCTCCTCATTTGCATTCGAGTCATTGCCTTCTACATGTTAGTTGACTTTCTGCAGCAGCATCATAGGCAAGAAATAAAATAAATATAATAATCCAACAGGGATTTATGAAACTAAAAACAACCACCACCCTCAAAGGCATGATGTAGTAGAATGAACATTGGATTTAGAATCAGGTTCAAATCTTTCCAGTTGTGTGACCTCTCTAGGCCTGTTTACTCTTTTGTAAAATGAGGAGAGTGGACTAAAACTATAAGATTGCCTAAATCTTGGATCCTAAAATGATATATTTCTACTTTCTTTTTTATTTTAAAACCTGATAAACAAGAATAACAGGCTATTTTGAAAGAATTTAAGAGAATATTTCTAAGTTTTAGAACCTAAAAACATGATTTCTATGTATCTGTCCTTTTAAAATTAAAACTAGATTATTCTCTTTGTGATTTACAGTTGAGTGGATATTACTTCAGGGTAAATGAAATGGATTCTCTCTTCGGACTTCATACAAAACTTTGCTTATGCTCTTCTCATGCATTCATCATGAATTATTTTGTATTATAGGTATTGATTATGTGTCATTCTATGAAACTAAGCTTTCTTAGGGAGGGACTGTCTTACCTAAATTTAGTTTTTTTAATCACTTCCTTAAAATGGTTTTTCATACAAGTAGGGATTATTTAATAAATGTTTGTTGAATTAAAGAAATGCATAATGGGTGGCAGCTGGGTAGCTCAGTGGATGGAAAGCTAGGCCAGAAGATGGAAGGTCCTGAGTTCAAATCTGGCCTTAGACACTTCCTAGAGGTGTGACATTGGACCCTCTTAACCCCCATTGCCTAACCCTTGGAACCAATACACAGTATTGGTTTGAAGATGGAAGGTAAGTGTTAAAAATAAATAAATTATATTCCCACTGATAGAAAGTTATTTTAAAAAAAGTTTTCTCGCCTCAGCATAGAACACAGTTGGACTATCATTCTTTCCTACTTCTATTGCTTTATAGTTTTCCTTTGGTATACCATATTGATTTGTCTAGGTTAGGAATCAAACATAGCTATAAGAATGCATTTCTCCAAAATCAGTCTTGCTAATTGATTATCATATTTTTGATGCTTCTGTACCCCTTAAAAAATTTGAGCTATAAAGTGTAGTACTTTATAAATATCTTTGGGTTTTATTATTTTCCTCTTTCCTTGATATAGTTATTCTACTTAAGTGCTATTATGTATGAGTGAATTGGGTTTCTTATCACAAAATTTCAACTGTATGAGTTCCCCTGGTCATTTTTTAATAATAGGGTACAATTGTTCTGACCCATGGAACATAGAACTTTGAGGACTGAGGAATCTTATATTACTCAGATCAAACAAATAATATGCATTCATATATAGTATTTTTTCAAATATTTGTAGATGTTGATGTGATTAACAAAATATAAATTCAAGCAAAAAATTACTGAATTCATAGTAGCTCTTTGTTATTTTGTGTTTTTTAAATTAGCAGATACTTATGTAGTAAGCAATAAAACTTCTTGAAGAAACTTCATGCTTCAAAAATTTGAGGACCTCATTGGTATAGTGCATATCCTATGCATATGACTTTGTTCTCCTATATTTCTCCATATCTTTTCCAACTTTTTATATGCTTTTTATTTACTTGAAAAATAGGGAGGTTTTCATTCAGTTGGAACATCTTGTTGCTTAGCTTGTTGATGTGGAAATTATTCCCCATTGCTAGTATGTTTTGTAGTGATTAGAACATTTGAAACTATTATTATTATGAAATGGTAAACACTTGGGGTTATATGTTGTTAATTTGTACCTCTTCTAAGAATGAGGTTAGTATGAGAAGTAAATAATCACCTGTGGTGCGGTGGCCTAATGGAAAGACAGCAGGGAACTTTTATTCCTGCTGACTATGCTACATGATTCTCCTTGGGAGTGCTAGCTTGATCTGACATAGCAAAGATAGTACTTTCAGAATAAAGTGAACCAGGGTTATTAAAAGATGCCTGCATGTTGCTTCTAAAGGTAAGGAGGATTGTCTCTCAAGAAAGCCCAATGTACTAAAGAAGAAAAAAAGTATACCAAACATTAAACCAATAAAACATGTCTTCTCATAGGCCTGTTTTATAGAATATTATAGAAATAAATTTTCTACAACATTGTAAAACACTTTTAAAAGATATGTATTAAGGTGAGATGGGCTTCTTTAGTAACTATAATAGGGCAAGGAGGCAGCCTGAAGTGAACAAAGGACTGCTCAGTGGGAAACATGCTCCAATCATCAATTCACACCTGTTAACTACTGTGACTAGACTTTCAGAAATCACCAGGCATGCCACTTAAAACCTAGGCATGCCATTAATCCATTCTTTAGAGTTACTGAAATGTATTACACTGAAACTGTTCTCTTGCAATCTTCCCAATTAAGTAGGTGTGCCCTTTATCAGAGTGCTAATTAAGAGGATTTTACTCTATTTAGAATTTGTAGTATGTTCTAACCAGATTAGAAATATCCTATGACTGGGAATAAACTGTAGGTACCTTAAGGCAAAAATAATTTTCTATATAATAATAAATTAACCCTTAAGCAATTTTGAGTTTTATTTTTTTAAAACTCTTACCTTGCATCTTGAAATCAATACTGTGTATTGGTTCCAAGGCAGAAGAGTGATAAGGGCTAGGCAATGGGGGGTCAAGTAACTTGCCCAGGGTCATACAGCTAGAAAGTGTGTGAGGCCAGATTTGAACCCAGGACCTCATGTCTCTAGGCCTGGCTCTCAATCCACTGAGCTACCCAGCTGCTCCCCCAATTTTGAGTTTTTGTTGTAGTCTAACTTCATTGACACTGGAGTTAAAATTAGTGCCAGTAGTGCTGGTATTCTGAGACCTTAGGGATTGAGAGCCCATTTCTAGTTTTGTAGTATTTTAATATAAAAATGAGATTGAATGTATGGGTTTTCTCTTTTGGTTCATCAAAAGTTGCTTTTAGATTTAGAAGGGATCCTATAGATTATTTACACCCACTCATGCTGATATCATGGACTTTGTCTGCAATATCTTCAACAAATGGTAAAAGTCAGACTCTATTTAAAAGTACTGTTAGTGATGAGAAGCTCCATATCCCATCTAATTGTTGGGCAGCCCTACTTTTCAGGAATCTTTTCCTTAATTTGAGTTAAAATGTGCCCGTGTCAAATTCTATCAATTGGTCCTACTAGCTATTTGGAGCCAAGACAAATAAGTCTAATCTCATTTCCATGTGACAGCCATTAAATATTCAAAAAAGTAGAATCCTATGCCTTTTCTTTTACAGAATAAATATCTCAGGTTCAAATTCCACTTCTGCAACTTACTTCCTGTGTGACTTTGGGCAAAACTCTAACTCATTCCCCAATTTGTTCATCTTTAAAATGAAGAATTTGGACTAGATCACTTCTAAATTCCCTTCCTTTAAAAATCTATTATCCATTGATTACAGCTCCTCCAATTAATCTTATATAGGATGCTTTTTGGTTCTTTCATCCTCTTTTCACCTTTTGACTTAATTTATTTGCCAATTTCTCTTCTAAAATGGGCCTTTCAAAACTTGATATAATACAGCAGATATGGTAAAAAGATCTTCTGTGTACCTGGCACTGTGCGGGGAATACAAAGTCAAAAGGAGGCAGTCTTTCAACCTTAAACAGTTGCCTTCATTGTGGCAAAATAGTATGTATGTGTGTGTAACCTCCTTTTTTTACAGACATCTCAGTGATTTAGAGCTCTGGGCCTAGAGTCAGGAAGACCTGAATTCAAGTCCAGTCTTAGACACTCCCTCCTTATGTGACTGTGGGAAAGTTGCTTTTCTTTTATATGCCTAGGAGGCAGCTAAATGACTCAGTGGATAGTGGCATCAGGAAGGCCTGAGTTCAAACCCAACTTCAAACATTTCTTAGCTATGTGACCCTGGGCAAGTCACTTAATCTCTAATTGTCTGATGAAGGGATCATTGGATTCTTTAGAGAAGAAAATGGCAAACAAATTCAGAATCCTTGCCCAGAAAATTCCATGGCTAGCTGTGGTCCATGGCATCACAAAGAGTCATACCTGATTGAACAGTAACAACATATTTGTTGATATGGTATATATGTAAAAAAAAAGATACAAATGATTTTTATGTAGAAAGCAAAGGCCTAAGATGAAAACTAATGCTAGACCAGGACCACTATAGGACTAGTTTTTATGGTGGCTATGAGAGTAAGGAGAAGGGAGCTTCTGGGCAGTATGTTGTCATAGCCTTCATAGTAGTAGTAGTCTCTCGGTAACCGAGGATGATGATTGTCTTTGTGCGTTTTTGTGCACAAAGACACTTGTGCATGAAGATTTAAGTGGAAAAGTCGATGCACAGAGACAGTCCCACTCTCTCGGCGTTGGAAGCCTGTGTCCAGTGGCACGAAAAGTCGTTACACCTGGAGACTTCCTCAGCTGCATTGGATGGCCGTGTTGTCCTTTGTGCTCCAACACACCCTAAGCACTCCACAGTGCTTTGCTGCGTCGCCATCTCAGCCGTTGAACCTTCTTATTGGTTTCTTCCGTCTGTTCAGCCGAAGCAGTCTTCACATGCTGGGTGAGCAAAGCCCTGGTTCACCAGGGGTTGACGACCCGATGGCTACCCTCACAAGGTTTAGCCGGCCTGTCAAAGCCGTTGCCTGGGGTGTGGCCGCTGCCGCATGCTAGCAGCTACTAGGAGCCACAAGTGAGAGCTGGGTGTCAGGTGGGGGTCAGAGGTTGGAGAGCTGCCCTAGGAGGGCACGACAAGCCCTCCATACCAGATACTACCCCTCCCTGAGCACCCCATACTCCCCAACCTTCATAGTAACAGAGGGAATATTGATTTGTTATTCATCTCTGATTCTAAAACAAAGTCTTCCTAAAACCATATTGTATCCAATGGTGCTTATACTATTGCAAGTAATGGAGTATCAGTTTCCAACAAAGTAATGTTAGATATCACTCAGAGGTCAATGGAGAGGCAACATGGTGGGTAAGACTAGATGACCTCAAAGATCATTTTCAACTCCAGAATGCTTATGGACCTTTTTTGTATGGACTTCAGACAGAAGTGGTACTGGGAATGTTCTTTGGACAGAGGCTACAGGGGGATTAAAAAAAAAAAAACCCTGCCTTTCTGTAATTGAATACTGCTTGGTTTCTGGAGACTCTCTAAAAGCATCTTTTGGGCAAGGCCAATAGCACATAGGATAACAGGAATAATATGCAGCTCACAGGATTCTCTCAAGGTTTTAATTTCTTCCCTTAGATCTCTGTATTTTGACAGCTTTTCATTCCACTAAAAAGTAGTGATGATGAATATTTGGTGTGGTGGTGTCTATTTAAAACATCATTCTTAAATTTTTACAGATCACTTTTATATTCTTAAGATTGTAGAAAGCAATGTTATTTATAACAATACCTTTATTCCTGTTAAAGCTATTTACTGAATTCTCAGGCTCTGTATTTTTGTCATATTATCTGAGACAATGGAATCATAGAACTATAGGCTTAGAGCTTAAAATGACCTTTTAGTTTCCTAAAGGCTGTTGAATCTAACTCCCTCATTTATAGATGAAGAAATTAAGATAAAAAAAGGTTGTAACTTATTAAAGGTTTTACAGTAAATATCGGAGACAGTTACTCTATCTACTTTTGCTCCCTAATTTCTTTCTATTACTCTCCTTCCTCTTTTTTTTTTTTTTTTGATGAGGAAGTCTTAATCTTTCTATTGAGCCTTGTGTTTTGTTACTATTATGGATTTTGTTTGGATACTTTCCAAAACTATTGCTATGTATCTTACTGTACATTAAGACTAATATTTTGTAGATATTAACTGTTATTTTCCCTTTGATGTTTGGCTTTCTTTACATATACATCCATAACTTTTTCCTTAACAGCTTTATGTTCAATGTGTATTGCCTAGAGAAGACAATAACAGCAATAACATCATACCAAAAATCACTTGCTGTACATAGATAACATAAAATCATATGCCTCCAATTGAAAATACATTAGATAACTTCTACTTCATTGGAATCATTCAGTAATGGTATTAGAAAGTTATTTAAACCCATTACGTGTTAAATTCTTAGTATAGTACACAGAGAATTAAAGAGGCTCTGAGCTTCGAATTTCTGTCTGGAAGTCAAACTGAACCAGTGGGGAAAGGTGAATCTCACAAATATCTAAAGCCTTTACTTTCTATTTTCTTTAGTGTACATTAAGAATTTGACACTTATCAAGTCAAAAGTCAATTTTTTATAGAATTGGAAAAAATATTCCATATGTGAAGAAACTGTTCTTTCTATATCTACATTTTAAAAGCATTTCATCCATGTAATTTGGATATCATGAATATTCAGGAATGGTGATATATGTTAAAAGTACTGGGGCAGCTAGGTAGCACAGTGGATAGAATATCAGGCTTGGAGAAGGACCTGGGTTCAAATATGACCTCAAATACTTCCTAGAGGTGTGACCCTAAGCAAGTCATTTAACCCTATTAGCCTAACCCTTACCACTTTTCTACCTTAGAATCTATTCTAAGAAAGAAAGATAAGGAGTTTTTTAAGTATTATTCTTATAAGTATCAAAGTTATATTTGGGCAAATATGAGCAATTTTTATTGGAAATGATGCTCCAGTTCCAGTTTATTTTTTTGTTGTTGTTGAATTCTCAATAATATTTCAGGGGGGTTATGTCATATTTTGTGGTTTATTGTCTAGTAGTTTATCAACCAACAAGTATTAAGTTTCTGCCCAGTAATAGATGCTCTACTATGCTAGAGATACAAAGAAATGGCATATACTTATATGACTATATAGCAAATAAATATAAGGTAATTAAGAGTGGGGTTCTTGACTATGTTTTGAAGCAAGACCAGTATTATCTGAGGTGAAGGTGATAAAGTGTATTCCAAACATGGAAAAAAATCAATGCAAAGGCATGGAAATGGGATATGGAGAATCATGTATGAGGGTAAGAAGACCAATTTGACTAGACCACAGTATGAGAAGTGGAATGATGAATAATTAGGCTTGAAAGAGAATACGGAGCCAAATTCACATAGGACTTTAAACGCCAAATGAATATTTGTTCAGAGATTATCTTTGGCCCTAGAAGTAATGAGAAACCACTGTAGTTTATTGTGTAGGGGAGTAAAACGATCAGACCTGCATTTAAGGATAACCACTGACAGCTGTGGAGGACAACTATGACGGGAGGATGGATTAGAGTGGAGGAAAAATTTTAGACAGAGGAAACACTTAGGAGAGAGCTCTACAGTGGTCCAGATGTTTAGTGATGATGACTTGAAGTAAGGTGGTCAGTGTAAGAAAAGGATTAGTTTGAAAAGATGTTGTGGAAGTAAGAAAAAGTAAGATTTGACAGCTGATCAAATATGTGAGATGATGGATAATGAAGAGTCAAAGATAACACAGCAGTAATGCATCTGAGAAACTGAAAGAATATTTACGCTTTTGGCTGAAATACGAACATTTAGGGAAAGGATAGGTTGGGGGTTGAGGGGAGCTAATGAGTTCTGCTTTGAACATTTTGAGTTTAACATGTCTCTGGGACATCTGGTTTGAAATGCTGGGCAGGTGGTAATACAGAACTGAAGCTCAGGGGTGAGCCTTGGGCTATAGATCTAAGTCATCTGTATAGAGATAGTAATTAAACTCATGGGAACTGATAGGGTCATCTAGATAGTATCAAGAGAGAAGAAAAAAAAAGCTCTGGAGAGAATCTTGAGTCATGCCCAAGATTAGGGGCCATTATATGGATAGATGAGCCAGCAAAAGAGACTGAAAAGGAGCAGTCAGAAATGTAGGAGAAAAACCAAGAGAAAACTATGTTGTGAGAACTAAGAGAGGTAGGTCAGTGGAATCAATTGCACCAGAGAGGGAAAAAAACTTCACAGGAGAAATAAGGACTGTGAAAAAGATCATCAGTTTGGCATTTAAGATACAGCTGTTAACTTTGAAAAGATCAGTTCTAGGTAAGTGATGAGACCAGGTTGAAAGCCTGATTACTAAAAAGGATTTAAGAAACTGAAAATAAAATTTCATTTAAAAATAAAATAACAACAACAACAACAACAACAACAACAAAAAGGATTGAGAAGAGAGAAAGAATAGTAAAAAGAGAAGGCAACTAGTAGCATAGACAGCTGTTTCTAGGAGTTTGGTTGAGGTGACCAGGAGAGATAGAGGACAATAGCTTGAAGGGAGGACCTAGTTAAATTTTTCTTTTAAGAGTGAGAACACATTTGGACACATTTGAAAGCAATAAGAAAGGCACTACTAAATAGTAAGGGACTGAATATTGGGAAGATAATAAACCAATATGGGTAATTGTCAAGGAATATGTTCTTATTGTGAGCCTTTGTTATTATGCTATGAAGTGCTGCCTATTTGTTCCAGAACTATTTCTGTAAATTTTTAACCTGCTTATCATTTGATCTCTGGTAACATCCAACTATTCCTTTTTTTTTTTCCTTTTTGAGAAAGAAGTGTTAAGTGTTAAGGGGTAAAGGACTCATTAATATTGTATAGGTTTTTATTTGGATACTTTCAAAAGCCATCGTCCATTTTACTATCCAAAGAGATATGTTAAAGACTGCTATTACAAGGTTATTTATTTAAAGGTATTCCTCTCATTCTATTTTAACTTCAGAATGCTAGTGGGTCACTTTGGTAGACAAACTACTACAGCTTTCTTCTTGATAATTTTATTATGGCTTACTTGGAAAAGACCATGGTATTTCTTAAGTATTAATTTTATGCATTGGTTCTTTTTAGCTTCCATATTGAAGCTCAGTTCTTACAACTCTTTCCTTTTCCATAACATAACACTAAGAATTTTACACTGATTGAGTCCAAATAGATTTTGAGATTTTATTCCATTGGATAAAGTTTGTATGGAATAAAGAATCTGTTTATGTGATTTTCATTAGAACCATGGAATTTAATAATAATGAAGTTATTCTTCAGAAAAAGTCTAGAAAGCAGATAATCAAAATGACAGGGAAAGGAGGAAGTAAAAAAAATGTTTTGGATCACAATATCTCTTAGACTGACCACTTATTCTTATGTAGTCATATACATAAATGCTTATAATGTGAAGTTTTCTTTTAGTGAAGAAGCATTCATTACAATTGCTTACATACGAACATGCTATTTCTTTGCTTTTTATTAGGGTTGTGTGTCTGACATATCACTTACCTTGTTCACTTCTTTGGTTATTTATTCTCTATCTTGTGTCATGCAACACATGTTTATAGTAGCAGGGGAAAAAACCCTTTTTTCACTTTTCTGATGCTCAAAAGCTTTTATCAAACCATGTCTAGTTATTCGTGAATTTAGAATTTTATAAGAGGCTGGTGGGTGGTAAGATAGAGCACTGGACCTGGAGTTTGAAAAATCTGAATTCATATTTTGCCTCAAATTTATTATGGTCTCACTTATTAGCTAAATCATTTAGTCTCTGCCTGCTTCAGTTTTTTCATCTGTAAAATGGGTATACCACCACCCCCATTTGTGACAATAACATGAGACATTTATAAAGTATTATCAGTTTTAAGACTCCATACAGTTCTAAGCATTATTCCTTTCTCCCTTTTTAGCAGACTTTTAAATCATAGCAGAACTAAAAGATAATAATTTTAGAATTATAAAAGCTTTTATAAGAAAACCCATTCTATATAACTGATATTTGAGAATTAACAAAAAATGTTTAGAACGAACAAAATTATTTACATAATGTTATTACTTATTACTAAGTTAAAGTCAAATTCCACTTCCCTCTAATTTTTTTAAATTCAACAAATATATCTTAATAATTATCTCTCCATAATAATGTTCATAGTGACTTCTGTATTCTGATGGAAATTCTATTATCTTTTTATTCAAATATTTTAATATTGTGTACAGGTCAGATGTATAGCTTATTACATAAAGATCCATATTTTTAAGTCTTTTGTAACTTAAATTTTAAATAAGCAAAGATTCAGTAAGAATTGTAATACAATTAATGCTGATTGTTGCATCTACTTTAAAAAGAAGTAGAATTGGATTTTTAAAATTATTTTTCTATGACTTCAAAGCTAGGATGATTACTTGCAAATGAACAGCTGTACCTTTAAGTGCCACAGGCTTAAATTAAGGTCCCCAAGTCCCATAGGTTTTACATTCCATTACATGTTAGTAAGAAATTTACAAATATAGAAAGGCTCGTGTTCTGAAGTGGAATATAATCCATATAATATTCATGATTAGTACAGTAAAGTTTAGGCAACTCAAATTCTGAATGCCCGATATATTTTCATCAAGAGAAAAGGAGAGGTTATTGGATTTCTTTCAGGGCAAAAAAAAACAAAACCCAAAACCAATCCTTTTAAATTTAATTGATTGGAAGTACTCCAAAAGTCATTTGAAATAATTTTGACTTTTCTTCTAACTCTGTAATGTTTTAATTGGAAATTTCCTATAAATGTTTTTATTAGAAGAATGTCCTTATAAGACTAAATAAAATAGGCTGAAGTTCATTAACATTTCCATTACAGGAACAAAAATAAGATATTCGAAATTATGAGTAACATTTTGTGTTTCTTCATTTTCATAAATATGATTTAGGATATTAGAAAAAGATTATACAATGTTTTATGTTCACTTTAAATTACATGAATATTATGATTTAATTCCAACAAGTACTAGTTTTAATAGTTGAAAATACATAAGAAAAGAATGTTTTTTTAGATCTGTCATGCCTAACAATATTTTTGTGGAATTTCTAAATGTTCAAACATTCATCTTGAATAATTTTTATCTAAACTTTCTAAAAATTAGATGAAGAAACACTGTCAGAAAAAGGACAATGCCCCAACTACTTGCTTAATACAGTCCTGCCTTCCTTAATATAAAAATTCTTAATTTGCTATGTATGTTAGTGAAAACCTTAAATTTCTTTTAAAACCCATTCAACTGTTTCAAAAATTATTTCAGAATATTAAGTTAACATTTTATTTTTCCATTACATGCAAAAACAATTTTTAACATTCATCTTTTAAAATTTTGAGTTCCAAATTTTTTCTCTCATTTCTCCTTCCTCATTGAGAAAGCAAGGAATCTGATATAGCTTATAACAGGTGTAGACGTGTTTTTATCTCCATATTTGTCAAGTTAGTATTTTAATTGTATTATCTAAATGTTATTTGATTAATTTTATGTTAACAAGATAATAATACCATTTAAGGTAATTTCATCTAGCTATCAATGCTATAAAACATCTATATATATTACCTTTTTCACTAACTATGGAGCCTATGTAAGTCACTTAGTCTCATTTGATGAAAATGATAAATGGAATTCCTCTCCTCAGTGATCTAGTGAGATCTTATATAATCTGTAATGCAGTTATGTCCTCCTTTATCCTTTTATTCTCATGTCTTAAGAAAACTGTATTCCAATTTTCTCGGTGTAGGGATAATTTGGAGGAAAACGTTTTCCTCCTCTTGGATTTGGTTTATGATTCATGGTTTAGAATATATGGATTGGTTTTAATATATGGATTAATACTTATTTAATTTAAAAGTGTTTTTAAAAAGTTTACTTTTTATCTAGGGTGACTAGATAGATTATTGTAGCTATCCTGTTAAAAAGTAATACCTCCTAAAGCTAGGGTTTGTTGATAGCCACAGTATTCACCTCTTTACCTCTTGTTTTAGTTTTGCAAGTAGAGTCAAACGTTCATGATTGTCAGTTTCACATATCACCTTCAAACAAACACACAAAAAAATTTCCCACTTTGAAAAGAAAAGAGAAAAGGTAACACCTTCAACAAACAGTGGTACTTTGAGTAGGAAATGATATGGAAGGGGAGAAATCCCTAGTTTCCTTCAAAGCATGTTTTTTTTTGGCAGGGAGTAGGGGAGGCATCTCCTGTAAGACTTTTCTGTTCTCCCCAATTGTTAGCCAACCCTCTAGTTACTTTTTATTTCTTATCTATCTATCTATCTATCTATCTATCTATCTATCTATCTATCTATCTATCTATCTATCTATCTATCTAATGCTTTCATTCATTAGGGCAAGAATTGTTTCATTTTTTCTATTGTATCCCCAGATACTACCTAGCACATAGCAAATGCTCAGTAAATGAATTGTATTAAGTTGATATTAAATTCAATAGGATTAAGCTTAAATGGCAGGAGGAAGGAAAGTTGCTTCTGTAGTTAATAGGGTGGTAGGAGGAGGTATTCAATATTAACAAGTTATCTAAAATTTTGAATTCTGCAGGCCTAGTCTTTAAGGCTACGGATCTAATTTATGATGTTCTTTTCCTTTAAGGCCTGCCACAAAAATGTACTTTAGTTAGTTGATAAAAACATACTGAAAGAATCCTCAGTCTATGTACATACATGCATGCCAAAATGCATCTTATAAGGTTCCGTGTGTAGGTTTATGAGTGAAGAATTTCCAAAAACACTTGATTTCTAAGAGACGTGTAAGTCAGTTTCCACTTGTTTACTCCACCTTCACAACTCAAAAGGGCAGATAAGTGCTTAGATATTTTGCAGACCCCATAGCAGATACCTGAATATATATTGTTTCACTTTGTTAATTTTCCTTTTAGAAGTGAACAAGAAGTGTATTATAGAGGGAGGTTATTAGAAACAGGTACAGAGAAAGCGCTTTCCCTATTCTAGAAGTATGAAATAGTAAGTTCTTAATCAGTGCTTCACAAATATGACTCAATTTAATAAATGTTTAGACAACTCACAACCTTAATTCTGAAATTAAGGTCTAGATTATGAATGTAAAATCTCTGCCCAGTCACCTAAAGGAACTTGGAAGTGTCCATATTTTCTAGTGAAATTAGCATCTTTGGTGGCTTAAATAGTGTTTCTTATCATCTTAATGCCGTATTATTCATATGATACCCTATAGATTGTTTCAAAAGAATACTAGAAAAAAATGTGTAGAAAGAAGAGAAAACATACCTACCTTCAAATATTAACTTCTCCAGAGACTAGAGGTGAAGGAGTTGGTTGGTTGAGCCCAAACAGTACAGTATGTCATTTGTAGTCAGGACAGTTGACTTTGAAGGCATCCTCCTTCCCTCTTCACCTTTGCAGTTTGTTATTAACATTATCAGAAGTAGGGTTCAGGGCAATCTTCAGATAAGGATATGGATCTTCTTAGTTTTCTAGCATTCATTTTTTGTTCTTTAATCATCTCATTGAGATCACTCATTATTAAAATCATTTCCAGATCATATCATACTATGTTGACACCCAAATGTGTTATAGGTCCCTTGCAAGTTTTACAGCTTAGAGTCTGGAAAATAATTGCTTTGAAAGTACATTTCTTAGAGAAAAGGGCAGTTACTTTGAATTAAAAAATATGTCAAGACCTAGAGTTTCTTAAGGTTTTTTTTTTCCTCCTGTTTAAGTGGTATTTTTTTCCTTAGTAATGGTATTATCAAATGCTCATAAATATAAGATGACATAAAGGCTGTAATTGCAAATTGAACTTAGTTTCCAAATAAATTTTCTTAAGTGCTTTTGTTGATCTGAAATATCTTTCTAAAAATGTAGAGCACAATCCCATACTATTGTTCTTTTCTGATTGTGGTCTGTTTTCCACACAAAAGGTGAGTTGTGACTATCTTTCATTCTATATAAATTTTGAATCTGTTCTTAGAGGGACATTTAAAAAAAGTTTTGAAGAATTTTTAAATGTATATTTCTTTTCTTATAAAATTATCCAATGTGGAAAAAAAATCACTTATTTCCCTCAGTCAAGCTGAACTGAATTTATTTTAACATTAAATTACATAGTTCCCGAGTAGTCTTTATATTACTATATTGTCATAAATATAACTTAAGATATTTATTTTGGGGAAATGTTCTGAGAAATATTTCAATCTATAGCTTTCTAAAATTAAATCTATAAGCCATAAGCAATTTAAATTTAATTTAAAAGCAATTTTAAAAAAGCAATGTAAATAGCCCATGTAAAGGGAATAGAGATATGCCAGAAAAGAGAGGGAAAGATTGAGAAGAAAGAAAAAATTTGAGGTAGAGAGAGGTTTACTTTGTCTAGCTCTAGTTAATCTAAACCAAGAAGATAACTTTTTTGATTGGAGTACAAGGGGAACATAATTTTTTTTTCTTCTCCCACCTCTCCAAACCTTTCCCACCCATCTTCTCATCTCCATACTTGTAGGAGTTGATATCCAGTTGGAATGTATAGTTGTTAGCACCCTTCTATTATTTTTACAAATTACTGTTAAATACTGTCTTATGAGGGTTTTTTATATTATTCAATGTATGTTGGGCCACTAGGTGGTACAGTGGATAGAGTACCAGGAATATTCATCATCCAGAGTTCAAATCTGACTTCAGATACTTACTAGCTGAGTGATCCTGGGACAAGTCACTTAACCCTGTTTGCTTCATTTTTTTTCATATATAAAATGATCCGGAGAAGGAGATGCAAACCACTCCAGTATCTTTCCCGGGAAAATCCCCAAAGAGTCATGATGAGTAAGAAACCACAGAAAAATGACTGAACAAAAATGCTTGTATTGTGTAATTCAGCTGACTCCAAGAGTATAGTAATATGGTAACCTGGAGAATGACAGATATCCTTGAAGCTAAGAACAGAATAAACCCCAAAGCCCTGTAGAGATCTATCCTCCCATACACTGAAAACATCCCCATTCTAATATATCCAATAAGTTTTGCCAACCTCTGCTTGAAGATCTCCAAGGAAGGCAGTTCATTATATCTTTAGATGGTTCTTATAATTGTTAGGAAGTTTTTTTACTGATATCAAACCTAAACTTGCCTCTTTTTAACTTGTACCCATTGCTCTTAGCTCTTCTCTGGGAATCTGTGATATTACTGATATAGGAAGCCCTTGATAATTGGCTTCTTACTCCAGTTCAGTATTTATATAGTCTTACAGCAGAGTGTGCGCAGTGCGTGTGTAAGAATTTCTATTTTATGCCATGATGCCACAATCCTTACACAGGAACCAACACTTAGTGTAGGGTATGTACTCAATACTCTCTTGGTGGTTTTTTTGTTTTGTTTTTTGTTTCTATGCTTTGTCTAATTGAAGATCAACTATTTAGATATAAACACCACCCAAATAGTTCTTGCACTGAAGATAGACCTCTAAGAGTACTATATTTTGTTTATGTGTAAGTGAAAAAGGTAGAAAGAACTCTGATTTAGGGGTGGAATTTGGTGGTAAAATTTAACTTTCTAAGATTGTTTGAAAAGATATTTTGCAAAAAAAAAAGTATATTTATAGAGTTATTATAGATTGTAAACATATATTTTCATATATTTCATGTGATTGTCCTAGCATCCTTGTCAGATAGAATAATTCAAGTTTTGCTATCAGATTCTATAACTTACCCAAATTTACATAGCTGAGAATTAGCAAATTAAAGACTCAAAATGTTTGAATTCTAATCCAGTGTTTAATGTTAGAACTATGTCCCAGTCTCTTTCATCTTTTTATCATTGATCACACCACACCAAGTATCTGAAATTCATTTCCTTTCCCCTAAGATTTTTTGGTTGACATTATTCCCATTTTTCTATATCCAGCTCCTCAGTAAAGCCTTTTAGTTTCATTCCTTCCACCTCACCCTGAGATGATCTCTCACTTCCTAAATCACTCATAGCACTTTGAATTTCTCCTTTGCATTTGATATAGTCTTGTTTTTAAAATATGGTTGCACACACTGTCCCTTGGTTATTCTGGAAACTCATTAAGCTAGGGATTGTCTGGTTTCATCTCTGTAACTCCATTGAGTGTACATCATTGTTGCTAAATATTTAGTCATACAGAAATAATAATATAACTTCTGAATATAGAGGGTCTGTGATGTCATTGCTATGACCAAAACAGATGATGAGCCTTTGTGTATTTAGGAGGTTACTAGATATCAGATGTGAAAGTTATCAAAGCTTTTCTACCTTAGAGCCTGCTAGCTAAATCTTCTGTTCCTCTTTAAAACTTTTGAAAGTCTATGGAGTTATCTTTGATTTAGTTGGTGGTACAAAACTTGGGTATCTCAATGCTAGATTTAGTACCTATTTTGCCAAAGGAAAAAAAAAATTTTCATTAACCTGATTTTTGAGAGATAACATTTTCACAGATCCATATTCTGAATATCTTCCTTGTAGTATAAATTGCTCTCAGCAGAAAATTTCCTTTTCCTCCGTTTCTCTTCCCTCCCTCTTTTCAACTAATGTGTGTATATATGTATGTGTGTATATGTATATTAATTAATTTATCATGGGTCCAATTACATGTCCAATTAAAGAGTTGTCTGTAATTTATATTTCCCTCTGAAATTTTGGGTTTGAATTATATAATTTCAATTAGAAGATTCATCTCAGAAATAGCATAGGTAATACATTTAAAAGCACAATAATTTACAAAGTTGATTCGAACTCCACAAGTTAGTTTTTTTCCTGTTTCTTATATTAATTCATCTTCTCCTATATCTGGTATCTGTTTACATTGTTTGGTTTGATGTAACTCTAAGCCATCTAACTTAAAATGAAGATCTCACTTATTTTCTTCCAAAGTAATGGAAAGATTATTTGTCCTTTATTGTTTTACAGTTTAAATTTAGCTTAGTTCTATGATAATTAGCACAAAATATATTTTTAAACTACAAAAATGCTTTCCTTATTGTCAACAGTGTTACTTGAAAATAAAATGCCAATTAGGTGGCATAAGATGACATTTTTTGAAATGTTTTTCTTTTACATTTGGGATTCAGCTAGCTAACCTATATTTTGGTTCTCTTTCCTAAAAACAATTATGAATAAAATATTCATTGTTAATTATATTTTTAGTCATAGTACTTTTTGAGTGCCTTTGCATTTTAAGATGAAGTATTATTCCATATATTACAGTTGGTTCTGAGAAACAATAATATTCAGAAATGATAAAGTGGACATATTACTATATATTAGTCATAAGATAATTGGGAAATAAAAGCAAAATAAGAAAGAACTCGAAACAAATCTACTCTGGGAAAATAGTGCTTGAAGATCAGTATACAATTGGCAAATTCACCCAATTGAAAAAAATACTCTTAAATGAAAAAATGAAGTGGTAATCTGTACATAATTCATTCCTCTGCAGCCACTACGGGGCCTCAAATGGCAAGAAACCAATGTTCTGGTGTCAAGCTACTCTATGGGAAATGACTATTGGGTATTACTTGAGACCTAAAATTCCATAAAGGAGTAAATTTGAATATTTGAATACTATTGCTAATTTGCAATATAGTTTTAGAGAGAGGACTACAACACATGAGGCTAATAATAATAACTGACCTTTATATAGTGCTTTCTATGTGTCAGCTACCATGTTAAGCACTTAGCAATTATTATTTTATTTGATCCTCCCAACACTGTGTGAGGGAGGTGCTATGATTATTTCCCTGTTACAGATTAATAAATAGTGGCAAACATGTTAGGTGAGTTGCCCGTGGCCACATAGCTAGTAAATGTGAGGTGAGATTTGAACTCAGGTCTTCCTAACTCCCAGGCCCAACACTCTGTTTACTATACTGTCTAGTTATCCTGTAGACACTAGTGCAGGACAAATCAAGTACAAAATTAGATCATGCAGAATATGTGATTTGGAAAAGTTACAAACTGTGAGGGAGATCACTGTGGCCCAGACTAGTGGATTGAAAACCAAGTCTGGAGATGGAAGATCCCAGGTTCAAATTCTGTTCTCCCATACTTACTGGCTTTGTGACCTGGGGCAAGTCACTTACTCCCAATTGCTTCACCCTCGTAGCTCTTCTGCCTTGGAACCAAAACACAGTACTGATAGGGGTTTAAGAAAAGGAAGAAAGAAAAGAAATGGCTTTTGGAGGAAATAGCGGGTGACTTCGATAAGGATTGGTGGAATTTTAGATGAAAAGGAACAGAAATTCCATATGTAGAAAAGGAACCCTAACAATGCAGGTTTGGCCTGAAACTGTAGGGAAGTCTCCAGTGGCCAAACACTCTCCCTACAAGTGTTCCTCCGCAGCCTCAGTCTCGAGGAAGACAGCGAAGGGATTTGCCCAGGATCACACTGCGGGCACACACGCACAGCCAGTCTTGTCACAGGCAGGCATTCTACCTCCGACTTCCTGCCTTGGGGCTGGCTCCTTTTGTCTCTTAGATTAGTGTCCCTGAGCACAGTCTTTAAAATAGATGGTGCATATTAAAAAATTATGAGAAATAAAGTTGGACAGATAACAGAGAATAATTCATCTGAAAACTAGATTAAGATTTTCAAAGAAAGAATAACTGTTAATGATGAAAGGAGAAGGAAGATAAAGATGGGAAGGAGGAAGTGCTTATGATGTCCATCAGACACCCCTCTCCATCAAGCCCTTCCTGTATTGGGTAGAGGATGGGCTCTGAGTCTGATCGCCCACTGGCAACGCAGGGTCAGTTGGAGTTAGCCGGTGGTCAATCTGTACCAATGTGCCGCTGCTCCATGTGGCCTTCTCCTGCCCACTGAGGACCCCTACGGGCCACCTCTCATTCGCCCACCACTCATGAAATCAAAGTGGTTCCTTGGCCAGGCCCTGGGGGCTGAGCAGAAAATCCAAGTTTTGTTTTGTTTTATTTTGATTTTCTCCGTTTCTCTTCTCCTTTCCCTCCACATCTAGTAAAAAGTTGAGTTAGGAGATTTAAAGATTGAAGGGAACTAAAGCCACCATCATTTTTGTTTGTTTGTTTGTTTGTTTTGTTTTGTTTTTTGCCTTTGGAAGTCCATGTAATGCCTTGGAAAACATTGTTATGGATTTGGAGCAGAAGGACCTAGATTTGAATCCTGGCTCTGTTTCTTGTAAAAGGCCTTTAAATTCTCTTACATTCATTTCCCCCCCACCCCCATCCTAATTGTTAAAAAGTAGAAGGGAGAACTTAGATGATCTTATATATTTCTTTTGTCTCTAAATTTATATTCTTGTGACAGTGAATGGAACAGAGTAATCATTTATGTAATTATATGTGTATGATGTTTGTAGTTATAAAATTATAATAATTTTTTGCATATTGTTTTATTAAAAGCATTGAGAGGGATTTTTTTTTAATGAAGCATTTCCATATAAATTTTGTAAGCCACTGCCCTAGGATGAAGATCAGTTATTCAGCTAAGTGAGGATTAGTTACTAACAAAACTATGGTGTGTGTGTGTGGGGGGGGGGGGGGGTAAGTGGAAAAGTCAGTGGATAAAAAAGCACGACTTAGTCTTTTAGTCAGAAATTAGAAAATGAACTGTGTGAGCTGTTTACCTTATTTCTGATCAAAAGTAAAAACAAGCAAACAAAAACACATTGCTTATTAGCTCCACAATATAGGAATTGTGGGGGACATGAAGTGAAAGAGTTTGATATAACTTCTTAGCTACTTATGTTTTTAATGAAAGATAAGGATAATTTCTAAAAATGCTATTTGGCACCCCAATTTAAATTGATGCCTTGGTTCAATCAATGATTATGCCCCCATCTAGTGTTCATATTATTTTGTAAAACAAGAAAGATAGCAAAACTTTTTTACTCCTCAGTCTTATGTTCCTGAACTATACTTTAAAAGGATACTATTGATGTAAAGATAGCATTTCTTGATTTTTTTAATTATTTGATAAATATTTTTAAACACCAAATTTTTAACAAGCAATTTTTTGGAATATACTCCCATCTCTGACACAGGATGTATATGTGACCCTAAGAAAGTTACTCAACTGCTCAATGTCCCAAAGCTACTCTCTTCAGATTATTAGCAATGAAATGGTCAGGCAATCAGTAACGAAACAAAAATATTTAAGTCTCTGCTATATGCCAGGGACTATGCTAAGCTTCAGGGATAGAAAGTAAGAGAAAAGACATTCCCTGCTCTTTAGGAGCTCACAGTTTAACAAAATAGTTGCAAATCTGCTTCCTTCCCCCAATGAAATTACAGGGCTGTTTCCTATATCCATAATCATCTACTTCTATGTTGTCTTATGTTTGCTTTAACCAAGGTCTGAAATGTGTTTATAAAATGCAGAGTTTATAGTCCCCTTTTCAGATCCATTTTAAAGTTAACTGCTATTAGAAACAGAAGGTATCAGCATTTTTTGAGAAATTAAAAATATAAATCAGTATACATTCTGGTACATACAAAAAGATCTTAATCTCTCTGCTTTTTTTTGCATGTTTTTGTCATTTCTTACTTAGAAAAATAATTGTAGGGGGCACCGAGGTGCTACAGATATTATATTTGTCTTATGCATAAGACGGAATTGATTTGGGCAGCTGGGTAGCTCAGTGGATTGAGAGTCACGGCTAGAGATGAAAGGCTCTGAGTTCAAATGTGGCTTCAGATACTTCCTAGCTGTGTGACCCTGGGCAAGTCACTTAACCCCCATTGACTTACCATTATCACTCTTCTGCCTTGGAACCAATATCCAGTATTGATTCTAAGACATAAGTTAAGGTATTTTAAAAATAAAAATAAAATAATCATAAACTAAATATTTGCTTCAAGGTTATCTTCAGATTATGTAATACAAAAAGGAAATATTTTCATGTAGTTAAATTTAAACTTTAACTAACAGCCCTCTGCATATAGTAAAATCTATTGATAACTGAAAATTATAAATAACTTGCAGGTTATTTTAGACACTAATAGAGCTTAAAAGCTTTTAAAATGGCTTCTCTCTACTCAACCCCACCAAAAAGTGCTCATCAATGCCAATGATTTAATTATTCATTTTTGTTACATAGGTCAGCCATATACTCGACAGTTTTTCTTTCATATAACTCATATAAAATTGTTGTACTGTATGTTATGAGTGAAAAACTATTAGAATTCAGTGGGAAAATACAGCATTTCTTCTAAGAATTAAAGCAATTCCCAATGGCGGATATACGATTTCTCTCTCTTTTTTCTTTTTATGGTAATTTTAATGAAAGTGAGATAATATAATCCTCAAAGAAAATGTGTTGCAATTGTGAACTATCTCCAAGTTGTCTCCTATATGCTGTGTGAAATTTATTTTTACACATTTGAATTTCTTCTTGGTTCAGTGATTTTCATTTACTTTCTACTGGTCTATACAAAGTGAAAAGTCGTAGATACAGTCAGATGTCTGACATGATATGTATTGTATTAAATTGCAGTTGTTAAAACAGCATAGGTTGTAGAATCTTTTCAGTGAGTTGCTGCCAAGGTTGATGAAATTTTCTATTTAGATTTGACTGGTTTCCTTTCCCTGTTTTGACAGTACATACCCCTTTAAGTGCACTTCGTGTTTGGCTCCAGAAGCATGAGTGTAACTTGATCTATGTTTTGTGTTGTCTGCTGACCTGGAGAAGAACAGTTGTTGCCTTGATCAATCCCCATCCATTCTTGTCATTTAGTGGACAATTAATACATCCTTGTAAAGACTCCCTAGAGCATCCCTTTAGAATTGGATCATTTTGCACAAGAACCACAGGAGTTAACACTCAGAAAGGAAAGACTGATAATAAAAGCTCGGGAAGAGAGAGGAAAAAATACATAAAGATCATACCCACATTATAGTGAACAAGTTTCCACATACAGTAATAAGAAGAATCATTGCTTTTTTGTTAAAGGGTTTTCTAAAAGGCTATACTATAAAAATAGTCCATTTTAATTTCTAACAGTCTTGAATTGTACAATTTTTTTAAGTAAATGGAAATTATCTGTATCCATGGGTATACTACTACTATTGGATATCCTTCCTAATTTGAAAGAGCAGAAACTTTCAACTGAAGAAAACATATTACTTTATATACTATATATACTTTAGCCATAGTTTAATTTAATAGTTATTGGGGAATTATTCTGCAGTTTGTTCTGCAGTTCATTTTAATTCAAGTGTATATTAATTGTCCTATAGTTCATTTTAGTTCATATATATTAATATATAAAATATATACATATATTCTCAATTTCTATTTGGATATATAATTTACATAAAAATTTTAAGAGTTACTTGAGATTTTTAAAATATGAGGGCCAAGAGTGAGTAGCAAATAACCTTTAACCTGAACCAATGAAAATATGCATGTGAGTTTGGGGGAAAATAGAATATTTTAAAAACTAATGTTTTTGCTATCAGATTGCTATTTGTTATAGATTGTTTTCTATACTCTTATACTTTTAAATATACATTGAATCTGGGAATATTAAACAAAATACGACCCAGAAATTAATAAAAGGCAAAACAAATTAAAATTTCAAATAATTTTAAGTTGTGTAACTGTAATGTAATGAGACTTGCCAGATGGGCTATTCATGAAATCAGCCTTCTTACAATGTGTATATATGGCCTGTCATTATATTTACTATTTTACAAAATGGATAGCATTATGTAATGAAATGTTTTTATATTTACAAGTATTTATGAATTTGAAGGTTGTATAACACCATTCTTAAATTTGTAATGTTTTAAATTTCTTTCATAAAGGTATTATCTCAGTTACATAAAATGAAATGTAAACTTTAGGATCCAGTACTTATATGTAACTGTCTTTATACATAGATATCACATACATAGGATTGCAAATGCTAATTAATATATGTAATAGTTTGCATTCATTAATTTTTGCAAATTTGGAGTCTTCCAGTTCAGTATGAATAACTGGAATCTATGTGACTAACTCCATAGTTAGCCAGATGTACATCTGTCTTATGCTTAATTTGAAACGACTTACCACTTACAGCAATTAGGCATTGAGTTAACTTCCTATTTCATTCATCTCTACCGTAATCGATTGATTATTTGTAAGTGGTATGAATGACTTTTTTTTCTCCTATGATTTGGCACTATTTCTAAAGAAGCAAAGGCTTTTTTTGAAGAAAGTAGTAGGCAAATTATCTTTAAAAGTTAGAGCACAGATTAAAGAGCACAATTGAAACTTTTTTAATTGTGAAAAAGTTAGGTTCATAATTCTTTGTGATTGTCAAAAAAATCCTAGAATTTTTCCCAATTAATTCATTACAAATATCTGAGTGCCTTCTAAATTCCTGGATTTAGTTCGTTAAAGAGAAAATAAGGTCCATGATCAATGAGATAACTGCAATAGCAGTATATAATAGAACTCATAGAAATACATATAATAGGAATAGATAATACACATTCTTGGGTGAGGATACTTCTTCCATCAATATAGATTGACAATTTTTGTGAAACATAGCTTCTTAGAGAATTCTCCAGAGCTTAAGTTAAATCATTTGTCTCGGGTCACATGGCCAATGTGTATCAGAAGTAGAACTTAAACTCAGTTCTTCTTGGTCTTGAGCCCGACTCTATTTTACCTTTATTTATTTATTTATTTATTTACCACTATTTTACCTTTCAGTATATATTATCACCCTATGTACCATGCTGCCTCTTCTTGTGTCATATATTTATTAAATTTCATTACACATTTAACTTTTTATAGTAAAATGCTAATACTAATTTAACGAACAGACAAAATTGATCACGTATACACAAGTTAACTTCATTTTTTGCTGATTTTTCACCTGGAAATCAATAGTAGCACTTTAGTAAAGTAGTGAGACAATTTTGCTGATATTTGAGCTTTGATATTCAGAAGATTTACTTGCCAGCAGAACACAAACTCTGGCAGATCCTACTAAACTGAAAAGACTTCAAGTGTGAACCTAGAGGACAACTATCTGTTTCTTATTCAGTGAACATTCTACCTCAGTCCAGAGAAGCTGTCACTGATGGAATTAATCAGCTTCTCCCTTTCATGGCAACAGTTTAAGGGAATAATTTCTTAGATTCTTTGTCAGCCTACTCATGTTTGCTGTGCATGCTTCCTTGGGATGTGGAAATGATATTTGGAGAAAGAGATTTAGAAGGCCCTTTTTGGAATTCAAAAACCTTCATAACTAAGCCCCCTCTTTGCTTTCCACTTATCCCACTGAACTCTTAATACTAATGATAATGACCTTGCCATTCCTTGCATGAGACAGTGCATCTCCCAGGAATACATTTTCTCTGATTGCCTCCACTACTTTGAATTCTCTCACACTTTGGTTTCCATTAAAGTCCCAGCTAAAATCCCACTTTTTATAAGAACCCTATTCCAATTCTCCCTTAATGTTGAAGCCTTCCCTCTAATGATTGTCTCCAATTTATCCTGTTCACAGCTTGTTTGCAACATAGTTGTTATGTTGTTCATCCGTTTAGTCTGTGAGCTCCTTGAAAGCAAGGACTAGTTTGGTTTGTTTTCATTTTGTTGTTTATTTTTTTTGTATCCCCAGCACTTAGCATAGTGCCTATCACTAGTAGACATTTAATAAATTTTTGTTGACTGACAAAAAGATGTGATGGACTCCCCTGAAGCAGATACCTTTGTATTGAACTATAATCTAGCTGACTTGAGTGATAATATATTATTGACTAGGACATTGCTGGGTGATAAAGAGTGCTTATTATTTTCCCATATGAAAGTGAGGTGGAAAGGAGGAACAAAATGAATGTAAAATAGACCTTCCCTACAAATGTTATATTGTTGCACTCAAATTATCTAAACATAAATTAGAGCTATAAAAAGGACATTATTCATATTAGTCCATCAAATTGACTTTAAAAAATGTTCTTAGTTTAGTATATACCTTGCTACTTGATTTTCAAAGCAGTACAATATGTCTGAATATTAATCTTTTATCTACAGGCACTACGGAACGGGTGTGTTTGATCCAGGGAACAGTTGAAGCATTAAATGCAGTCCATGGCTTCATTGCTGAGAAGATTCGAGAAATGCCCCAAAATGTGGCCAAGACAGAACCAGTCAGTATTCTACAACCTCAGACCACAGTTAATCCAGACCGCATCAAACAAGTGAGTGTTTGGTTGGGAATTAAAAGAGAAGCATTAGCACCTTAGTACAAATTCATTTTAAATAAAAGGTTATCTTGTAAACCAAACTTTAACTTTTAAGTTTTTCTTTTTTTTAAAAAATGTCATCATAACCTCCTTTGTTCTGTAGTTGTATAGTTGTTTCTTCTTCCCCTAATGTATATAGATTATTATAATAAGGAGTAAGATTATGGATTTTTTCATTATAAACTTCTTTATTGTCCATTGATACTTTCTAATTAGATTGTAAGGTTTCTCTTCATTTAAAAATGCAGGATTCATTTTTTATTAATTGTGAAACAAACATCAAGAGTAATAAAAATCCATAGATTTCCTAATTCTTCTGTTAAAAATCATATTTGGAGCCCACATTAGAGTTTTGGAATTATTTTGACAGTGCAATCGTACTTTGCTAATTCGTTTGTCATAGTCAACATTTTTAAAAATCTACTTATACAAGCATTAGCAAATTTGTATACATTAGAAGTATTATTTGGTTTTTCAATCAAGTATTATTTCCTGTATAAGTATAGACTTGATTCTATACAAGACATTATGATTCAATGTTAATTTTATGAGAATATTTTGTAAGTAAAATTTTAATAAGTTTATTTTTTTAAGATTTTGAGGATGTTTGATTTAATATGGGAAATCCTATATAGTTATAGGTAAAATCTTGCTTTTATCTGTATTTCATTTTAAAAACAGTTTAACATTGTATAATTGTAGTGAAGTATTGATCTGTATTTCAACCTTTTTAGTTTAGCTTTTAAGTTATAACCAATCTATAGATGCAATAGTGCACTTTGGTAGAAAGGTCATTGTTACTTCATTGATTGACCTGGACATTTTACTTATTTTTAAAATATTGTGTGTATGTATATAGGTATGTATGTATGCATAAAGGCATATATACATATATAAATATTATCTATAATTAATAAAGAATAGAATAAATATGTTTGGTATAGTATATTGCATTTCCAAGCAAAGCTTATTAAGTTTATATTTTTAAACTGAGTTGATAATGTTCCAAAAATTTTCTAAAGCCAATTATGTTTATTACTATTAAAAGTAATGCAAGTAACTGTATTTTACTTTAATGTGGAAAACTAATTTTTTATTTATAGGATAATATTCACTAAATATGAATCCAGAAACTCTAGGATTTTTATATAGACTATATAGTTGATGTTATAGTACAATATGCAGTTTATTTTATATTAATTTTAATGCAAAGTGTTGCAGTCTAAACGTTTATTCAGTTAACCTAAAATTAAGTCTCTATAAATTGATAAAATGAATGCATTCTTGTATTAATACTGAGTTTTAGCAAACATTGTTTTTTTCTATTATTCTTTTTACCATTTTCTGCATGATAACTATAATTATGATACATATTCAGGAATAGTAAAAAAAAAGTATCATAAGCATAAAAATAATTTGAAAGATTAATACCATGGAAATAGTTCAGTTTGGCTAGCATATCTGCAGGTATCGAGAGCTGTGTAGAAATATGTAAATAAGAACCACCTAGGGCTTAAGACTTGTTGGAACATAACAAGGTCAATGGATTTTTGATGGTAGTTAATAGATTGAAAAGTCAAATTACTGACAGCTTGTTTTTTAAAAACTCACAAATATGGGGGCAGCTGGGGGTAGCTCAGTGGATTGAGAGCCAGGCCTAGAGATGGGAGGTCCTAGGTTCAAATCTGGCCTCAGACACTTCCTAGCTGTGTGACCCTGGGCAAGTCACTTGACCCCCATTGCCTAGCCCTGACCACTCTTCTGCCTTGGTGCCAATACACAGAATACATTGACTCCAAGACAGAAGGTAAGGGTTTAAAAAAAAAAAAACTCACAAATATCACTGTATTAAGTTTTTATAACCCTCTACATATACATTCATATAAAGTTTACAGACAGTCATAATATATTTAGAGCCTGAAGTAAATTATGTCAACAAACAATAAGGAAAGCTTGGTTTGTTTTAATTTGTGCAGCTCATGTTTTGCTAAAATTTAAAATCATTTTTTCAAATGCGTATTTATACTTACTCCAAGCCTTGTAGAGATAGCCTAGGTAAAGCAAACATATGTAAGGATTACAACTTTAAATTAAAAACCTATGTAGGATAATACCAGTTTAAAGCAGTTACCAAAAATTTCATTTTAACTAATAGTAATATATTTAAAATTTAAGTACAGTATTAAAAAACATAGAAATTATGAAATCACTTTTGCATTCTATAGAATTGCTTCAAACCAACTATATAACATGATAGAAGAGGGGAAAAGTTTTTTTTAATAACTTTTTACAAACCTTGAATTGCCCAGATAAATCTAGATAGTAGTAATTCCACTATAAAAAATTAATCCTTAACATTTGAAGTGGGTGCATTTGAATTTAATGTGTCCCTTATACCCTGTTCTCCTTAAGAGGAAGCTATATTAGCAGAAGAGTAGTCAAAGGTAAGGAAGGAGGCTAAATAATTTATCGTTTGTTTAAGTAAAGACAGCATGATGTAATGGAAAAAGAACTAAATTGAAAGTTCTAATCCTGGTTCTAACAATCAACCTTATGATTTTGGTCATTTAGCCTTTCTGTGCCTCAGGTTCTTCATTAGTAAAATGAGAGAATTGAATTAGATGATTTCTTAGGCTTCACCGAACTTTCAAGTTATATAATTCCAAAAAGTCTATTTGTGTACACATATCCCCTGACTTTCAAAGTGATAGCATTTTAAAGTATATTTTTAAATTATTTATGTTTCTATTATTAACCATTTATTCTCTAGTCATCAGCTCATTTGTGTAAATGTAAGTTAGTATACAACTTGAAGAATATAATTCATAAATTTATTTATAGATTCCAAATTCTAAAAAAGAAACTCTACTATCCAGATTTTATATGTAAGTTATATAATATTTTATAGTTAAGATAGAGTTCCATTTAAGAGCCTCTTATTAAAAAAATTGTTACTTTGTTTAAATCTTACATCCTTTGGGATTAATCACTCAACATCTTTTTCCTCATTTACTTTGGGCTGAAGTAGCATTTATTTAAAATTTGGGAATAGTACTTTTTTGTTTTACTCCTGAAAATAGTGAGATGTTAAGTATAATGGGAAACAAAAAGATTTAAAAGATTCCTTTTATAAGAGGTGCTTCAAAAATATAATTTTGAACATTAGAGTTTAAGATCGAGATCATATCTTTCCATTTTTTGCACAGAATAATAATTCAATGCTGTTAGTAACACAGTATTTTGGACTCTAGTTAGCTTTTTGACTTTTTAAAAAATAACATTGTCTTTAAAAGATCTATAATAACACATTTTTCATCATATTCTTTAATACATAAACCCCTAAACTATATTTTCTTATTGAGATATAGACTGAGTTTAAGTTGACCACATAAAGCCTACTTCTTTGTATACTATTCATGTTTTCGTTTTCATGTTTCAAAAAAGTCCTCAATTCTTAAATCATGCAGACTATTTATGCAAATCTTTAAGCTTAGTGATGTGGAATCTAGTAGAGGAGCAATTTTGCCCCACTTCTGATCACAGTGTCTGTGATCCTTTTAGCCCTTGATTCTGAGCAGCATTTATTAGAATCTATGCTTTAGGAAAACTGTAAAGCATTGACTTTTTTTTTCTTTTGTACTTAAAAAATGTCAGATTAAAATGTCGGATTTTTTGCTTAATTATCACAAAGTATCTTATTTAAATCCAGCTAACCGATTCAGAATTATATTGTGCATAAGTTCTTCTAGAAATATTTTTTTTTGCAAAACTGACATAATTATAATAAAAATAGAGTAGTATCGATGAGTTTTCGATTTTTATTTTTAAGATTTATTTCCCCTAGCCTTAAAATGAAAGGTAGCATGGCTTAAAGGTTTTATTAGAAAGATGGTCTTTAAGTCAAGAAGACTGGGTTTCGAGTTCCTTCTCTAACATACACAGACTTTGTGACCCTAGCCAAAATACCTCCCTTCTCTTTGCCATAGACCATTCTCGAATACTGTAAGAGGGAATTTCCTCACTGAAATTTCTGAACACCAATGAAATCACAAGTCATGCACCACCAAAAAAATAAACAACAAAAATTTTAGAATACATGATTCATTGGTTTAGCAAGTATAAATTGAGAACTACTAAGTACATCAAAATTGTAATAGGTAACTGGAAAGATATAAATGAAATTTATGCCTTTTTCTTTGCCTTTCAGATTTTTTTTTTATCTCTTGAGACAAGAATCCATTTTTAGCAAGGCAATATTATTTAAGGGACAAAATGAGTAGTACCAACAGTAATTTCAGAAATAAATAAAGGAAGGGAAAAACAAATAGGATAATTATTAGGGAAATTTTTGTGGATTGGAAGTAGACTTCACAGGATAGATAGGGGTTGGATAGATGAAGGGAAGGGAATATTCCAACATTCTATGAAGAAGAGGTTCAGAGTGTATCCCAAAAGTTTATAGCTGAAAAGTACCTTAGAGATCATTTAGTGCAACTACCTGATTTTACAGATGGGAAAATTAAAACTAAAAAGTTAACAGCTTGCCAACACAGTCTGTGACAGAGCAGAATTTAAATTGACCTTTACCAAAAGAGCATAGCTTCCAAAACTGGATTGAAACATAGAGATCATTTAATCCAAATCCCTCATTTTGCAAATGAGAAAATTGAGCCTCAAGTGTAAGAAAGTAATTGGCCCTGGTAAGTAAAAGTCCTAAGTCTCAGAATCAGGATTTGAATCCAAATCTAATAACACCAAACATACTGCTCCATTAACTATCATATCTTACTTGTTATAAAATGATAAAGTCTACCTTTCCTATAATTGAAGATACATTATAGAACAGTTGAAATGAAATTGGGAAGAGAAACTTTATTTTCAGACTAGATAGAGCTTGGCATTTGGACCAGAACTACTCTTAAGTTGTGATTGGCCTATTGAGGGAACTCTTCAATAGGCAATGACAAGCCATGGTGAAAATACTTTAAAAGGAAGATTAAAGTTGTTCCTTTTGATCACTACAATCTGAGACATGGATAAAAATACAAAATGAAGCCTCAGCCCTATTAAGCCCCATCTTCTACAAGAATAGCAGTGTCCAGATAGTGATAAAATTCACAGCTTTTAAAGCAGTTACAAATATTAACTGCTGTATTCTCTTTGGTAACAATCATTAAGTGGAAATGCTACTGAAGAATATAAATCATATATATCCATGTTGGCATTTTCCCTTTAAATGAAACTTCTAAATCAGTTTAAAAGTTGCAAATAAATATAAGAACATGAACCTAAAAGGCAATGATCATTATGCCATGCAATAATTTTAGCTTTTATGTCAACAACTGTTGCAGGAAATAAACAAATAGAGACATTCTGTAAATAGCTTGATATGTTTAACCCACACTAAGTCACTATACACATTGAAAAGCAGTGACTCCAATTAGAGCTAGGCACAGGGAAGGAAAATAGGAAATATTTTGAATGATTTGGTTATATAAAGAAATTATCATAAGACTCATATACTACTAAGATGCCTCATATCTTTATTTTATGTACATATTTTTCATGAAAGGAATTAAAATCACTGAATATGAATGATAATTGGTTATTGCTGTGAGAGTTATAAGAGAATCAGCTCTTGGTGCATAATCAACTTAAGTTGAAAGGAATAGTCTTCTTACCAGAGTCACCTATGATGAGGCAAATATAAGAATAAACACTTGCTTAAAATAAATTCATTTGCAAGTAAGAAGATGGAAAATAGTAAGCAGAATAGCTTACAAAATAATGAGATAAAATATACTGGATCCTCTCAAGATAATTTGTATATGAATCTAGAAGTAGGGATAACAAAAAAGACAGAACAATCTGCCCATGTTCCTGTCATGAATTATTATTAGTAAAGCAACAATAATGAAAACACCCTGTTTGGACTCTAGTCTCTCAATACCTAACACACTATTTGGTGCCACTTATGAGTTAAGAGTTGCTGAACTTGACCCACATCGTTACAGAAGAAATTTGTCTGTTGGGCAACACAATTTTAAAAGTACTAAGAAATGAGCAATTGAATAAGAGTTTTTGAATACGAGGCTTCTAGAGAAAGCCTTCTCTAGCCTACTAGAGGAGTAGAAGATTGCACACATGTATCTGGATCTAGTGGATTAGTAAAGGCCTGAGACATGGTACAGAGGAACAAAATTTGGACTTAGCTGTTACTTTTGTGAGTTATTTAGATTTTGTGAGTTATTTGGATTTTGTTTCCTTCCAGGAGGAGTCTAATTCCCTAGGGGTATACTGTAAGGTCAGAGGCTTTTATATGTCTCTATGTTAAAGGTGAGACTCATGAAAAAGTAATTGAAAATTATGTCAACCTTTCATGAGCTAGTGTGACTCTTTCATGGTTTATTTGAGTTGATGGAGAGTATTTTCTCTGAATTACCTGCCCCTCTGAGGAGTAGAGGTGGGAGGGAAAGATACTCAACACTTGAGATATCTTCAAGATATCTCAAAGAAAGAAAGATTGTATCAAAAGGAAAGATGTTACTAACTGAAAATAGGACCAATCAAACATTGACAATTATCAAACTAAAGGGGTAATTTTTGTTCATTAAAAATCTTATATGAAAATGCTATTCATCAAAGCTATACTTAATAAACATATGAGCAGAGAACAGCCTGGCTTTCAATTTTTTTTTTCCTTCAGCAGACCATATCTTCACAGTCACATAGTTGACAAATATAATGAATATGAGATCCCACTGTGTCTTGCTTATTGATTTTAAAAAATGGTTCAGCAGTAGTAGAACAAAATACAGCCCTAAAGACTTTTATCATTTACAAAAAGATGCCTCCCTTACCTCTTAAGAGGACCCTCAAAATAACTTTTTTCAATGATTCTCTGAATATTAAAATTAATTGAAGCATTAATTAGTGATATTTTAGCTCAGTAACATATTTACCAGTTTCTATGCAGAATCTGAATGGAAAGGTGTTCAGTAGTAACAGTTTAACTCATGCTTTAATTTAAGGATAGCACTATACTTGATTGAATCTAGCTTTATAGTCCTATAGCATTTTCTCAAAGACATAAGAAGCCACATAGGAAAAGTCAAGAAATATGAAAAACCCCTGAATATATTTTAACATATGGTTTAGCTGGTCTTTCCATACATATAACTTAGGAGGTCTCTGCCCATGACTAGCAATCTAGACAAAATAAGCATATGGTCAGTGACCCAAAATTGCTCCATAATAAAAGCACATATTTTACCTGAATTTTCCTGACAATGATGCTACTTGATCGCAGATCAGGAAACCATATAAGTCAGAAGAATTGTAATGACTAGTAGTGACCCAAACAACAATGAAAAGATGCATGGTAGGCATAAGGCTACAAACCATTACAAATTATGACACTAACGAAATAAGAACATATATGAACAAAGAGATAACACAGTCATGCTTTGTTAATGAGCAATTTACTAATAGTCTGATTATTGCACTAGTGTCTAAAAAATACTAAAGACCCCAAAAAATGCCTTTTATATTGGATAGGTCCTTTATTATTTCATGAAACACTTTTTCTTTAATTTTTACAAAAAGAAAAGGAGCAGAAAAGTATGGCTGGGATATTCTTCTACATCAATGGAAAAAATGTTTCCATTAATGACATCACAAATCTGTGAAAATTTTGAGTATAAAATGGTGATGATCAGAAAAAATCATGGAATGTCAAAATTGGAATGAACTTTAATTTTTAAAGCAAATTAAGCCTACATAGTAGCAGGATATTCTGCTTTGATATCTATAATAAGGTCTCTATTTCAAGAACCACAATAATAAGTAGAGTACCTTTTAAAGCAGGTAATTCTATTTTTAGACATTTTTAATTATTAGCAAGTTTTTCCTTGTGTTGAATTAAAACATCTCTTGTTGGAATTGCAACCAATGTTACCATGTTCCAACCACCTTCATTGTTTCTAGTTTTGTTTCATGTGCCCAAATAAAACAAGTCTAGTTCTTTTTTTATATGACGTTTAGTTTTTTCTTCTTCAAAATTCATATCATCAGTTCTTGAAACTGATCTCCATTTTTTTTAGCTCTTACACAGAAATATTTACTTCAAAAGGGATAAGCACAATTATACAAATTTATTCCCCCAACACATAGGAGGCCTAATCTTCTTTCCTCTACTATATACCACCTTAGGTTCTGAGGAAGGAAAGAGGATTCATAGTTTAGCTCAGCTCCTATAGAGCACAGGGGTCTATTGAAACTAGTTTTTGAATGAGATATAGCCAGTTACCTGTTTATTATACCTTCCCTAAAGAACCTTCCCGATACTTAGGACTTCTCTGTGGCTTTAGAGACCATTTGACCAAATCCACCTTCTAATTCCACCTTTTGTCTCCTGATCATATTCCTCAGTCTGTATTTTCATATGCTCCTACCTAATGTGCTGTAGTTTTCAGGGATTCATAAGATAAAACATACCATCACAATCTACTATGCAGGAGGCTGATAGAGAGAACTTTTGACTCAAGAGAAAACCTTAAACAGTAACTACCTTCCTCCCTCTGATCAGCATTTTACATTTTTCTGTGGTAGCAGGCCCCATCATTGTGATTCCAAGTCCCCAATTACCTGCTTTACCTGTTACCTTAATCCCATTCTCCTTCACTCTCCTCCCCACCCTATAATCAATCCCCAAACCTACCTGCCCCTTCTTCTATGCTTTGGACAAAATAGTCAACAAACTTTCTTTGCTCCATAGTAAACAAACATACTTTCATCTTAAGTCTTTTCCTTTCTTCCTCCCCTTTCATCTTCTGCAATTCACAGAGAAATGGCTCCCCCCTAATGACACTGTATTCCTGACCCTCTTTTCTAACACTGGTTATATTTTGTCATGATCCCTATGACTTGTTAGTCAATAAGGAGCTGGATCCCCCTTTCCCTTTGCACCATCTCCCTCTATTACCATCCCTCAGCAATCTCTCCTACTTTGAAGTCTACACTTTTCAAATTTATCGCACAGTACAGATTCTGGTGGCCATTATCTCTTTATGCCCAGGACAGTCTTTTTCTTTCCTCAGTAAGCTTAATATCTAGCTCACTGTCTTTCTTTCAACCATAATTCCTGCTTTCATAATAGGAAATTTCAGCATACATACTGGTGTTCCTTCAAATACTCTAACCTGTCAGTTCCTCATTCTACTAGATTTTCACAATCTACTCTCCCAAAGTCCTTTAGCCTTTCAAATGATGTGTGATCTTAATATCTTTGATCTTAATCTTGAATCTTCTGGATCTTAATATCATTCATAATTGAATCATTTCTATGTTCTTAAAGATTCAGATTCCTTCATTTGATAGTAATCTTTTTTTATAATTCCATCTTTCCCTAACCTCTAAACATATACTTCATCCCCATAACCTTCAATCACCTGCCTCTAAAACCAAAACTTTACCCTTCATTTCTTTCCTAGATCATCGCCTCTGAGAGCTATACTCTCCTCCCTTCCCTCTCTTGCTTACTTAATGAACTAGATCCAATTACACTATCCTGGATCTTCCTCTCTTCCACAAAACCATGTTAACTGAAACTACTCAAGATTTTTGTTATATTATCGCAACCAGTCCCTCCTTTTAGCAAGGCAATCCTTGTATACGTCCATAATCAATTTTCTATCCTTAGCATAATGGCTGTCCCAGACATTTTCATCTCTCCTCAAGGTTCCCTGCCCTCATCCTCTCCTTTCAGCTTAGGGGAGAGGAAGCGAATCCTGTCTAGATTGCAGCCATGTTTACCCAGAAGTTCTCCTTTCAGCTTAGGACTTTACTTCATGCTTTTCAGACCATTTGTTGGTCCCCTCTTCCCTCCTCATTTCATATCACTAGCCCAGCCCTATTCCTAATATCACATAACATTCCCTGCTTTCTTCTCCTTCACTCCTGTCTCACATGAAGAGGTGGCCCTTTTCCTTGCTAAGGAAAATCTTTCAAGATGCACTTTTGATCACATCCATTTTCATCTTTAGCATATTGTGTTTTCTATCATTTTCCTTCCAGTCTTCAGGCTCTCTCTATCTACAGGTTCCTTCATTGCCACCTACAAACATACACCTATACTTAAAAAAAAAAAAAAACACTTACATGATCCAACTATCCTCACTAGCAATAGCTATATTACTTCTCCCCTTTGTGGATAGAATCCTCTAGAAAACCACCTACAACGAGTACCCTTCTTGTCACTTGCTCCTCCTAGAAGCTCTGGCTTCTACCCTTTTATTTCATTAAAACTATTCCCTACAAAAACAAACATACAGAAAAAAAGACCCATTCCCTTCAAAGTTACCAATAATCTCCTAACTCAAATCTAATGAATGGCCTTTTCCCAGGCCTCATCTTTTTTGACTACTCTGCAGCTTAGGATCATTTTCTTCTCCTGGGTACTCATGCCTTTCTAGGTTTTCTGGATAGTGTTCTCTCTTGGTTTTCCTCCTACCTGTCTGTTTTCTCTTTCTTCATCTTTATTGGCTCTTTGTCCAGGTCATATCTACTAAGCTCTGTCCTGGACCCCCTTCACTTCTCCCTCTATATTAACTCAGATAGTGATCTATTTTATGAATCCAATGATTTCTATGCTGATGACTCCTACATTCCTCTTCTACCCCTAGTTTCTCACTGACTTCCAATCCCATATCACCAATAGCCTCTTGGTCAACTCAAACTGGGTATATTATGGGCCTCTCAAATTCAACATGCCCAAAACAGAATTCTGTATCTTTAACCCAAACCCTCTACTCTCCCAACTTTCCTAATATTATTGAGGGCATGAGGATCCTCCTCCTAGTTACACTCTTGCTTGCAACTTGGAGTCTTTTTACACTTATTCCTAATATCTACTTGTATTCTTCCTTCATATCTTTTTGTGTATGGCCCCTTCTTACCTCTAATACTGTCACTGTCCTAATGCAAGCCCTTATCACCTCATGCCTGGATTCTTGAAATAACCCTTTAGTTAGTCTCTTTGCCTCAACTTCTTCCCACTTCAGTCTAACATTCAGCTACAAAAATGGTTTTCCTAAAGTACATGTCAGACTGCTCCTACAGACTACCCCTTCTCAGTCAAATCCAATGTTTCCTTGTTACCTCCAGGACAAAATATCAAACACTTTCTTGGGCATTTAGAATTTTTTATAACCTGGCTCCTTCCTCTGCATATCCAGTCTTCTGACAATGAAAACACCTCTGTGTATTCTACAGCCTCTTCATCTTGGCCTATTTGCTATCCTTGCCTTTTGTCCTTGTCCTCTTCTGTGCCTTTTCACTAACTATCCCTCATACTTGGATTTCATACCTTCACTCACATCTTCCCTTACTTCCTTTAACATAGCTCAAATCCCACTTCTGCAGGAGGACTTTCCAGTCCTAGTTTCTGTGAATATAACCTAAGATTATATTTAGTATATATTACCAATGAGATAATAGATCATAGGTTGAAAGCTAGAAGGGATCTTTGAAGTCATATAATTTAAACTTATTTTTTACACATGAGATAACTGGTTTAAGAAAGGTAAAGTGAGAGACCAAGAACACACAGATTGTTAAGTGTCAGACTCAGACCCAAGTTTAGCTCCATATTTTACTAATTTATCTAGGACAAACAGTGCAAGCCAGCAGAGCATAAGCTGAATTGTCTTTGGGAAACTGCAACACTCCATTAATTATCCTAAACTTTTCCCAGAAATATAGGTCCATCTTTTCAACACATACCTGTGTTCTTTAAAACTGAGTCATAGAACCCTATAACTTCTAAAGAATTAAAAATAAGAATCCATCTTCTAATGGCAGTGGACAGAGACATTTTGGGTATAAGTAAGCAGCAAGATATGACCAATAACAAACAAATTCCCCTGCCACCCCCCCCCCATAAAAAAAGGAGAATAAAGCCTGCTGTCAAGGAAATATATGATCAAAAAAGAAGGTAGACTACCCATGTAACAAGCAAGAGATAACTGACAGAGAGCTCTTGTATTCCACAATGGTCTCATGATGTCAGGAGAAATTAAAGGCCATCAGCATGTTGTTTTTATCCTCTATGGCAAAACTTAATGGGAGAACATGGAGAAGAGTACCACAAATTGGGCAGGCATATATGGATCATAATCTAAATCGTTGGAGAGAACATCTATATTCATAAAATATACCATTGCCTGGCACAAAAAGACTTAAATGCTTGTGGGTAGATTGAGTGATCATAGTTACATTTGAATTTTAGGTAAAATTATATGATTTAATTATGTTACATTATAAAAGAGGAATTATATAGGACAAGTAGTATGAATGAATGATACCGTCAGAGAACCGACTATGAAAAAAACAATAAAGGGAGTGAGAAATAACCCAAAGACAGCGCATTTGCTTAATTGATAGCAACATAATATCAAGGGAATATGAGAAGCCCCTCTTCCCTCCCCTCCCCAGCATATGTTGAATTTAGAGGAAAGCATATACAAGCATCACATCACCCTAGGTGGGTAGGGAAGGATGGCTTGTGATCTATATCATTAGAAGGAATGTCCACATTGAGGAGTTCAAGAGCCATGGTAGTATTAAATGGTGTTAGCATTTTTACCTGTCATGTCCCATTGTTGACTTGTTTGCTATCTACTAAGACCCCTAGATCTTTTTAATGCAACCACTTGTGAAACCTTCATCTTCCCTGCTTCCTTTTTGTTTTAGAATAAAAACCTTTGCCATCCGTCTTAGAATTAATACTCTATATTGGTTGTAAGGCAGAAGAGTGGTAAGAGCTAGTCATTGAGGATTAAGTGACTTGTCCAGGGTCACACAGCTAGGAAGTGTCTAAGGTCAGATTCAAACCCAGGACTTCCCATCTCTAGGCCTGGTTGTCAATCCTCTGAGCCACCTAGCTGCCCCTTCAGCCTTTTCCTTTGCAATTTTTTTTTAGTTCAAGTATAGGACTTTATTTTTGTCCCTATTAAATTTAATATTATTAGGAATACCCATCCCATTATACCCAGATATTTGTGATTACAATAATTCTTTCTTGTGGGTTAGTTTTCTGTCAGCCTCAAAATGGTGTTTATTATTTAAAAATTCAATAAGAATATCATGTACCTTCATTCAGGTCTTTGATAACAAATGTTTTTTGGAGTAGACACCATGATCAGCCTTTTGGCATTGTAAAGTTCTAGGAGAGATTTCTTTTCAAGTTGGCATTGTCACAGTAATTACTGTTATGTTGGTCTGGTCTTCTGATTAGCTTTCAATCTACCTAATTCTATTTTTATCCATCCTCTATATCAATATATTTGTCCAAAAGGATATTGTTAAAGACACTGGCAAGTGTTTGCTAAAGTTCAGGTGTGCTACACATAAAAGTTTTTTTCCTGATCTTTCCATGTAATTACTCTTTCCAAAAAAAAGGCATGAGTTTAGTATGACTCATTCTTGAAAAAGCTGTTGATTCCTGATCATCACTTCCCTAAATTCTCCTGTCATCCTTTTTAAAAATATGTTCTAGATTTTTGCCAAGCTTATTGACCTTTAGTTTGAGAAATCCACTTTCAAGGACAGAATAGACTGGAAGAGACAGAATCTTAGGGTTTAGATGCAAACATGAAAATGATGGTTATTTGAACTTAGAGTCCTGACAGAAGCTTTGGAAAGAGAGGATAAAGGAGCAGGACTAGTCAAGAGTGGTACTAAGCTTTCTCATACCCATCTCTTCCTCTTCATTGCCTGTTGAAATTAGAATCACAGCAATGAAAATGAAGGGAAGAAGATGAATCTTAAAAAAATATTTCAGAGGGCAGCTGGGTAGCTCAGTGGATTGAGAGCCAGGCCTAGAGACGGGAGGTCCTAGGTTCAAATCTGGCCTCAGCCACTTCCTAGCTGTGTGACCCTGGGCAAGTCACTTGACCCCCATTGCCTAGCCCTTACCACTCTTCTGCCTTGGAGCCAATACACAATATTAACTCCAAGACCGAAGGTAAGGGTTTAAAATATATATATATTTCAAAGGGAAAATAAATATAATTTATGGACTGACTGAGAACCATCTTTAACTATTTTTTATGTCTACTACATGCAAAGTTTTGAATTTATATGAATGAATGTCATTTAGAAAGATAGTCAAAGAGGAACTGGTAGTGGTGAATCATGATTTCAGCTTTGGATAGGTTAATATTTAATTTGTCAGCAGAACACTCAAGTGGAGTTGTCAATCAGTTGGAGATGCTGGTTTGAGAGTCTGGAATTAGCAATATAGCTAAGAATTATTTAGGTAGAAGTTGCAGTTGAATTCATGACAGTGGATCAGTTCATCATAGGAAAGCATCTAGGGAAAAAGAAAAGATGAAAGAAAACTTCTGATAACTAGAAAATAGTGCATAACATATAGAAGGAAGAAAAAGGAGACAAATGGTTAAGGAACTGAGAGAAAACTCATGTATGTGCGGTGTTAGGGAGGTAGAACAAAGGCAGTTTTAAGAAGTAAATGGTGGTAAAGAATATGAATGCTGGAGAAAAAATCAAAGAGAATAATGTTTGAGGAGAAAAAAAAAAATAGGCTATACCAAGAAGATCATTATGCATTTTCAGGAAGTCAGATTTTTTTTAGGGAGTTATTGGAGTTCTGGGTAATGTGAAAATGAAGCAGTATGTCTGCTCATTTAAATATTTTGAAATTTTTAAAAGGTAGTAAGGTAGGTAAAAAAGCTTCAAGGATCCATCATAAATTTAAGGTATTTTGTTGTTCCTTAAGAAGAGGGAAATCTTTTCGAAGGCAGGATGATCATTGGAAAAAGATTTTTAAAATATGGGAAATGGAAAGAATAATGGATAGGATCCAAGACATACATATATTTAGTTTTAGTATAAAGATGAATTGTTTTCTTTTGAGATTAAAAAGAGAATGGATGATTGTAGAGATAGAAATATAAAGTGATTGAGATTATTAGGTGAAGGAGGTCATGGCAGAGATAGTTTTCAGCTCAGTAAAGTAACTGGCAAAGTCTTCATCTAGAAGTAACTGAGAAAGAGAGAAGATGCAGAACTTAAGGGGAGTGGAAAATATTTGAAATAGACATTGTGGCCAGTGTGATAAGGAACAACAAAAAGGTGAATAAAAGGATTTCCAGGCAGCAGTGAATGTCATTTAAGTGGAAGTTAGACTTTGTAAATTGGTAGTGGAACAGGATATTGTGGCTTGTTAAAAACAATTCAGATTTTAACTTTTTCCTGGTAAATAAAAGCAGAAGTTAAAAGCACACTTAAAAACTAGAGCATCTTTATTTGCATTCACTTCCAACATTTATTTTTAGAGAGATCTATCTTCCCAATGAACTACAGAATCCAGCTAAAATAAAGTTATTTAACTAAAGTCACACAGTAGTAAAGTCAGCTTTAGAATTCAGATTTGCTTTTTAATACTATCTGCTAGAGCTGTCTCAAACATTTCTAGGTGATCTTTGTACTATCCTGTAATTATAGATGAGCAACAATTATAGAAAAACTGGAGTGATGATATAAATTCTTCACTCTGGAAAACTATGTTCTTAATAAGAATTCATTTGATAATTTCTAATCACTTTCTAATTCTCTTTCCCAGAAACTTAATTACTTCAACATTCAAGAGCTCACCTATTGCAAATGTCCCTAAATTTTTTAAAAATTCTACTTATTCAGGAATTTAAATTAATAAAGTTCTTCAAACTTTCTCTAATAGGTAATTCAACCTTTCAAGTATCTGAAGCATAAATCTTCAATAGTCATTCAGGACATGCAGATAAGTGTATTAGGCTTACTCATTTGAATGGATACAATAAATAAATAGGCCTAAAAAATAACTGTCCTCTCATTTATTGTTTTCAGTTGTAAAAATGTAATCCTTTAAGAAATGTAAACTTAATAAAATGTTGAGAGTATATAATAAATTTTTCTCCTTAATAATGAGATATGAAATATGCCACATTTTAATAAAATATTTTGTATCTTCAGTTGATATTTAACTTGAATCCACCAAATCAAAATTTAAACTATACAAATGTAGATATTTTATATGTAAAATTATTTTTAAATGGTCATTCCTGTTGCTGTTACAAAAGGTATTATATAGATTTTTCTGTTCAGCTTTTCCAGCAAGAGAAAAACAATGGTATCTATCATTTGTAGTTACAAGGTACATTTTAAAGCAGATCTTTATGTGTGTATGTGTAAAGAGTTTTAGAGTTTTGGAGGGTTTGAAATGCTTTTCAATGAAATTATTGAGTTCAAATTATTTCCTGTCTCTCCTCATTTCTTTAAGGGAATTAGAAAATACTGACACATTGTTTTCAAATTCTTAATGTCTTTATGAGTAGTAAGAAGCTGAAATGCCTTTGGAAACATTGAAACTCATTTTTTTCCCAACATTTAATTAGCAAAGTGTCTCTGATAGTCTTTTTTGCTTTGTAGAAAAAGTATTTAATTTCACTAATATATTCATAATACATTTGCTTTGAGTTTATGATGTTTTATAAAATCTTGGGTTTTTAAAAATCTTTTGTTTAATAATATTGCTCCATTTGCTTTTTTTTTCCCCCAAGGGAAATTTGCTATTAACATAGTCAATTGATAGCTTCTATAGTAGGAAGGAAATGTGGAAAGCCATACCATTTTATGCCAAATTCACAAAGCATTTATTAAGTACCTATCTGGAAGTTTGCAAGCCAGGTGTCAAGTGTATAAAGATAGAAAATAAAAATAGTATCAATCCTCAAATATCTTTCATTTCATTGAGGGTTATAATATGTAAATAATTAAGGAATACAACAAACTCCAACCTTATCTGAAACCTAAGTAAAACCATTAAGCTTGCTCCCTAACTAAATAATGTAAGATGCAATTTCAAAACAAAATAAAGTGCTCTGAGAATTCAGTGTTTGGGTTAATTGAATTTTCTTTGTAACTGAAAAAAGATTTAAAAAAATTTAACCCTAAGTGAAAACCTCTCCAGGATATATGTTAGTTGCTTTAATTCATGCACTACAGTAAACATAAATTAAACTTTCCTCATTGGAGACATTGCAGTGCCTTTGGGACATTTTTTTAGAATCAGTTTCCATTGTTAAACATCTGGTTAATTAAAGGTTCTGGCGAGCTGTATTCTACTTCATCAAGGTTTTATTTTAATCACCCAAATTTTGCTCCTACTTCTAACTAATGAACTAATTTAATTCTATAAAGTTAATACCAATCATTAAGTGACTTTTCATGTTTGCTTGTAAATTTGAACTGAAAAAATTATATATAGTTTAGTTATTGTTCAATTAGGATACAAGTCACAAGGCAACTAAATTAGTAAAGAAATTTTTGAAATGTGGTTTATGTCATATTTCTATAAGAATGTTCTCTATACAATTTCTTATCAAGCAAAACAGAAAAAACTCATGATTAAAGTAGTCATTTAGGGAAAATGAATTTCTGCTAAAGATAGTTATAAATAAATTGCTAAATACTAGTTTATCTAAAAAAAAGAAAGCTAAAATTACAAATAGGTGATGGCTTGAGAGAGCAGAAACTATGTGAACAGTTATAGCAACTGTATCCCATATTAACTTTTTCCCCATTTTCCTCTAAGTTATATTTATCAATTTATCAATGACTGATTGTTCATAAAAATCTAATTATTTCTTCCATCTGAGGGCAAGCCATTATTCAGCTGATTTTTTGCTCAGACTAACCTTAAAGGTCATCATTCACTGTTGAATCTCTTACATTGGTTTAAGAAATATGTAGACTTGCTAACTTCAGTTCCAAGATTGTTAATTATCACCTGACAATAAAGTAGCACAAAAGACTAAATAGGCCTTATGTGAGTAAAGTACATATTTAGAAGACTGTCTCATCACACATAAATTCAAAATGCTTCAACAAATATGTGAAGCAGTTCTACAGACTCTCTTTTTCACTACTTAGCAATCGAACTCATTTTTAAGTACTTTTATAGTCTTGATTTAATAAATAGCACATGTTTTAAATTATTGCAGAAACAACAGAAGACCTCCTTATTTATCTTCCATGGTGGCCGAAATATACCTGTCCTATAGAAGTGATACTATATGCAATAGAAAAACAGAGAACTGCTTCACAATATAACCCATGTGAAATATTTGTGTTTATAAAACACACACATACATAGTGCAAGTGGAAAAATTTCTATGAAAAATTTCAATCTTAACATTGCCAAGATTTTAACATGTCACCCAAATAAAATCTACATTGGAAATAAGCATAAGTGATATTTCTTAAAAGATAAGTTAAAATAAACTAAAGTATCTTTGAAAAATAGTCAGGTTTTCACTGAGTGAACATCAAATTTAAGTATTAAGTTTATTTCTTTTCATTATATGGTTTTAGAAGGTTTTTATTTTTATAATTTAAAATCTTAAATTTAATCAGAATGTCAGGACTTATTTCTCTCAAAATCCTCCATCTTCATATTTATCCAATATCAGTGAATTTTTATGCACTAATAATTTATGACATCCTAGCTGTGAGGATACACATTGAATAAGGAATCTTTTGAAAATATTTCCATGCCCTGGCTAGATCCAATCATTTTTTACCAAGCAGTATTAAATTAAACATATGCTATAGCCTATGAGTTTTTTCTCTTCTATTCTTATAGCTTGTGCATGTGCATATATCTAAAGAAAATCAGATAATTTAAATGTAGAATTATTTTATTTCATATCACTTAAACTTTTTATTTTATAAGAAAATTAAGATTATCAGCTGAACTGTTAAAGCTAAGCTTTTCCATATGTCCAAGTCATTTTGGTTAATATTTGTATGATCATAAATCCTAGTAGAAATATATGTGTATGTATATATATGGATATGAATATGGATTTAAAATATAAACACACACAGAGTTGAATTTAATGGGAATATATATGTTGTAGCAGTCATGTTTAAGTAATTTTTTTGGTGAATTAGATAATCTATATCTTGTTAAGTTAAATCTAATGTTCTGAGAATACATTTTATGTTTATGAGCCAAATATTGCTGTTTCTTTGATCTAACAAAATATTTTACTTCAAAATAGTATGTTTTGTAGTATATGTATGCATTTAGACAAAACAAGCAAAAAATATAACTCCTACTTTATATTTGTGGGAGTTTTTAAACCATAGGGTACTGCTACAATTCATTATTAATGGGTTTTTTTGTCCCAAATGAATTGTCTTTTAAGGAAACATATTGTAATAATTTTTGTGATGGCATTGACTGCAGATTCAAACATCATGAGGTGAATGTTTACATTTTCACACATAGCTCTTTATTAAAATATCAATTAAGATTTCAGAAGACAAATCATTATCAAGAACTCAGTAGCTAAAATGTAATTGTAATTAGATATCAACCCTAAATTAATATCAAATCAACTTGTTGGTTATATTTAATAGATGAGAAAAGTGGATAATTTTATGCAAAAATAAACTTCATTTCACCATTTCTTCAAAATTCAGACATTGTGTTGATTGTTGGAAGTATTCTTTGAAGTGGGCTCATTGAACTTGTTGGAATTTTTGTTTTATTTTCTCTTTTCCCCCAAGAAGACCAGAGGGGAAAGAAAATATTCTACAGTACATGAATATGGTCAGGATACCTCTTATTATATTACTCATGTGAATTTCTCCCAATCACCATCTTGATTTCAATTCATTAATTTGTTTTTACATGCTTATGCATGCATATTTACATGCATTAGTTACTTAATTGACCTTAAATTCCATTAAGTTCGAATGGGTAGGAGATGATTTTGTTCTTAGGATTCTTTTCTCGTTATATTACATTTTATTTTCTTTTATTTTGTTTAAATGATCAGTTTAAGGCTTATAAAGGTTGATTTGCTCCTGAACTGCTTTGTTCCCAGACATTGCCATCTTCCCCAACTACCACCAAGTCCTCTCCATCTGATCCCATGACCACCTCCAGAGCCAATCAGGTACAGTATCATCCTATCATCTACACCATACTTTTCACGGGTGATCGCTTGCAAACTGGAGAAAAAGATATGGTGGGTTAAGGATTTATTCGTTCATTCACATGTATGCACCCATGATCACAGATATCAAAGATATTAGTGTCATAATTTAAAAGTTCACATTTTGTGAAACAAATAGTAAAATTTTGGGCAACTTATTTGAATTGTGAATCTACTGACAAAATAAATATATTCAAAAGCAGGGTGCCTTCCCCCATTAAATTTTAGCTACTGAAAAGGGCAATTAATTCAGTGAATATTTTTTCTTCTTATACAGTCTAAGAATTTCTTATGCCCTAAGAAAAGTTTATTCCTGCACATCAATTTTAAATATATAAATAACCGTGCCAGAAGGTTCATATTTTTGAGTCAATGAAATTGAAATATGCTTTAAACCTAGGGTGTATCTTACTGTGAAAATTAATTTACATAGTTGAAAAACTAGCTTTTATGATGAGTAAAACAGAATCAATTAAAATTATTTTGAGCATTTTAATAACTAATGCTTTGTTATGATCTTAAAGTACTATTTGCTATATTTACTGAATAGCAAAATAATGTTTACAATATTCTGATAAAATAGGATTTAAAAAAAATAATTGTCGTATATAGTTTATTCCTTATAAATTTAGGTTGGTGTGTATGTGTGTGTGTGTGTGTGTGTGTGGTTTTTGGTTGTTGTTTGTTTGTTTTGGTTTGATTTGGTTTCCTTTTAGCATTTTAATGTAAAATTTCAATTCATTTCATCTCTTAACATCCAGATTTACACTGACTTTGTTCTTCATGAATATTTAGTAATATAAAATTATAAAAATTCAAAAAATCAATTCTCTTACATAAACATTTTTATTTAGTCTGAATAAGTACTTAATCTCCAGATTCAGAATTTTTATTTCTATTTAATTGCAAATTACTTACTGGTGATAAAAATTTGAGTTTCTTTAACTTGAATCCTATGAAAATTGCTGTGCTCATAAATTTTTTGCATAGATAATTCACAAAATATTTTATTAGCATATGATCTAGCAATGCATTGAAAATATTAATACTTATGAAAAATATACAGACTATAAATTTGTGTTTCTTGAATGAATTTTTAAACTGTATAGCTGATTCTACTACAATTCCATAACACAAGACTGTTCAAAAATATTTAAAAACAAAATTTAAGATTTCAAGAACTACGGTTTAAGTAATTTAACTCAAGTTCTATGTAGCCCTATTCCTTCCTTTCAGTTGGAGAAGAAAATGGCTAATCTCTCCAATATCTTTGCCAAGAAAATTCCAAAAGGGGTCACAAAGAGTCAGACATTATTCAAAAGATTAAACAAAAAAATTCCCTTCAGTATGGTGTCTGCTTTCACTTACTTTAGCTAATGAGTTACATATCTTAGTATGCAGTCCATTTTAGGGTGCTACATAAACTTTCAAGTACAAAAGTACCTGGTCTTAGAATTTAAGAAATATATAAGTGCTCAAGTAACAGGATTGATTATGTTTCCTTAAATTTTTATTTGTTTTATTAAATTATTTAGATGGTTATTTATATTTTTCTAATGCTAGTTTAGTCAAATATAGTCATTAGTATTTTTGCATTAATTTTTATTGTTATAATGCATAGTTAGAAAATAATTTCTTATCCCCAAAAGAAAACTGTTATATTATTTAAAAAAATAATAATAATAATAGTATATGCTTCTATCATTCTATCCTTGGATATACATTACATGTGATAAATTATCTCATTCTTAACATGTATTCTTCTGTTCTTAGGCAAATGAGCAGAATATTTTTTATATGATATTAAACAGGATATAAAGGGAAAGGATATAAGAACATTGTCTTAAGGAGTTATTTTTATTATTAATCTTTAATGTTCTTATTAGTTTGTAATTTTATTAATCACAATATTCCCTAGTGTCATAGAACTACTTTTACAGGTAATTTTGTAGCATGTGATAATGCATGCATTTAAGTCTCAGATGTTCATTTGAGATTTAAGTGACATAATTGTTGCCCAGCTATAGCTATCATTATATTATATATATATATATATATTATTATGTTATAGTGATTAGTATTAAAGTGATGCTCTACTGGAACTGTCACATGGAATTCAATATGAAAATGAGATCTCATCTATTGCTTCTTTCTATCTAGGTGGTCTGAAGTATACTTCTTTGACAAATTACTCTCCACTGATCTTTGTTCATATACTTTCAACCATATTTTTCTCTCTGGATCCTCGAATTTTAATATAATTCCAGTGGTACCCTCTCTCCTGCTTCTCTATACATTAGGAAGGAATTTGGATAATCTAATAAAAGTGAAAGATCCTGATGAGTAGATATACAGATGTATGATAGACATGACTAACATGCATATAGTTGCCAAGTAAGCACCCTTTTTATGACTGCAATTGGGACCAACTTTTTTTCTAATCTAGCTGTGTAAGTTTCTAGTTTCCCAAGTTTCTAGGAAATGAAGTTTCAGTCTTCCTTACGAATTACAGTGACAGAAGTACTTTTATACCATATAAGTAATAATGAATTCTAGCAATTCCAAAAGAGGCATTTTTAAAATAAAAATTTCTTATGAAAAAACTGAGACTAAATATGATAGCAAATGACAGACCTGGTTTTGAAATCCTGTGTTTCTCTTCTGGTTAGCTGTTATGCCCAAGTTTTTTGTTTTGTTTTGGTTTGGTTTTTTGTCTTCTGGAGGATTGTTTTGTTGTTGTTTTTCTTGTTATTATTGTTACCCTTTTGGAGATTGAATAATCTCCGTATTTCACTCAGGCTCAATAATAAAAGGGCCATACATAGATCTGCTGCCACCACTGATTGGCTCAGGAATTTGACCTGCTCCATTTCTGACCTAAACTAATTTACTTTTTCTTAGATGATTTAGTGCTCATTGTGAAAATTCTTGAGGATTTCCTTGAAGAAATAATTATATACATCTTCATGTATCCTTAGCATCTAGTCCTTATATACATATAAATACATAGATTAGGCCTTCTGTATCTAACAGACAATATAGAATTTAGTACCTTCTAATTATCACTTAATAGACTCAATAAGACAAATATTATAATATATATGAAAAAATTAATTGTTTTTTCTCTCAGACCTGTCCAGTGAAATTATTTTAAGGAGAAAGGGGGGAAAACAATTCCCATTTATTGCAAAATTATAGTGTCCAAGTTTAAGGAGAATGAATCTGTTTAAAATGTTTTTAAAGATATTTCAAATTGGAAATATTTTAACATTTGTTCAGAGAAGAAAACATGCTAAAATATTAGGGAACATGATACTAATGAAATATGGAATAAAAGGATATGAATGAACAAAGTCATCCAATCAACGTTATTAAGCACTTACTATGGGCTAAGTGCTAGGAGTATGAAAAAAGAAAAATACAGATTGGCTGCCTTAAAGTAGCCCAAATGTGTCAGATAACATAAAAGTGAACACTCTCTCTCTCTCTCTCTCTCTCTCTCTCTCTCTCTCTCTCACACACACACACACACACACACACACACACACACACGTATGCACAGTATAAATGAAAGATGATCTCATAGAAAGTACTAGCTTGGGGGAGGGAGTATAAGAAGGGCCTCCAGCAGAAGATAGATTTTGAGCTGAGTCTTGAAGAAAAATGGGAAAGTCCAGAGGTGGTGTAATGACAGATTATCATAGGCATCAGAGACAGACAGTGGAAAAACCTCAAGACAGAAAATAGAATGTCATGTATGTGAGGAACAGCAAAGAAGACTATTGTTAATAGATCATATAATGAGTGGTGGGAAATGATGTGACTGGAAAACAAAAGATTTAATTTGTGAAGGGCTCTAAATTCCAAAAAAAACAGCATTATATTGGATCTTGGAGCTAATAGGAAGCCAGTAGAGTTTTGTTGAGTGCTAGAGTAGGTTGTATAATCAGACTAGCTAGCACTTGAGGAAAGTCACTTTGGCAGGTGAATGGAGGTTAGACTAGAGTGGGAAGATATTTGAGGCTGGGAGACAAAGTAGAAGGACATTAAAGTATCCCCAGTATGAGGGGATGAGGATCTGCACTAAGATGGCACAAACAGAAAGGAGGATACCATGGGGTTAGAAATGACAAGATCTGGCAATTAATTTCATATGTGCAGCGAATATAAATGAGGGATTGAGAATAGCAAAAGTTGCTAGCATAGATAAATAGAAAGATAGTGTTGCTTTTGACAATAATAGGAAAGTTGTGAGGACAGGGTTTTAGTGAAAAGATACTGACTTTTTAAAATATAGTATATTTGAGATGTCAGTGGGGCATCTAAATTAGTCTGTCTGAAAGGCAATTAGTGATGCAAGACTGGAGCTCAGGAGAAAGATTAATGCTAAATAAATAGATTAGAGTAAAACCAATGAAAAACTCATGAAATCACCTGACATTGTAAGAAGGGAAAGACAGGGCTCAGAATAGAGCCTTGGAGAACACTCACAGTTAATGGGTATTACTTAAATAAAAATCCAGAAAAAGAACCTAACAAGATGAGTGCAAAAAACAATTTTAATTGTTGTTTACAAATTTGAATTGGGTTTTGTCTTCACAAATTTGCTTTAGTTCTGAGTTTACATTGTTAGTGATTTGGGAGGCACTATGGCATTGTGAAAAAATCACTACCTCTAGAGTAATAGGACCTTCATTCAAAAATTACATCTTAGACATAACTATAATTTTAGATAAGTCACTTAATCTCCTTGGGCCCCAGTTTCCTTGGCTGTAAAATAAGAGAGTTAGACTCAATGGCTACTAAGGATCCTACTAGAAATGATCTTATGATTCCCACATTTTTTAGAGTTTGACATAAGACTTTTAGAATAATAATTCAATTCTTTGTATATAGTTTTAACCTAATGTCTAATAATTATGGGGTATGGAGAGGATTGAATTTCATTTAGACACTTCAATTACGATACATTCCATTTGCAGTGAAATAGCTTATGATAAAAGAAATATTTAATTTCTCTTGTTGATTTACTTGAAAATGATTTTAATTGAACTATGATAAAGGTTTCAAAACATTAAATATTTTTCATTATAGATTCATTAAACTTTTTGAAAAAAATATTCTAGTTTCTGCTAAACTTTAAGCACTTAATTTATGTTACAAATGATACAATGTATTCAGTTATTTTCATGCTAATGCAATTTTTCATATTAGTTATTTGTTCACTTATCTTAATCATTAATGTAATGAGAATAATGCCATTTTGTGTAGGTAACTGTAATAACTTGATATATCAAATTATCAGCTACCCTTTAACAGTAAGATACTGAAATGCTGTCTTCTATTTTAAAACTTATTAAAGAATTAATACTTCTTAGAAATCATTATGTTGCTATCCCATTTAAAAAAATATCAAGTTGAGCCAGTATGGTATACATCCATAATCCCTGCTACTAAGAGTGACTGAAGTTAATGAGTCCTCTGATTCAGGGAGTTTTGAGGTGTAATAGAACCAATCCCTGTTGCTAAATATGGCACCAAATGTGGTTAGCCTCAGGAGCAATGAGCCACTGGTAGTGCCTTTAGAAGAGCTAACCAGCACAAGTCAGTTCAAGATCAAGCCCATGAACTTTCATTTTTTTCCCAGCCTGGATAAAAGAGGAAAATAAGGAGGGAAGGAAGGAAGGAGGGAGGAAGGGAAGAAGAAGGAAAGAAGGAAGGAAGGAAGGAAGGAAGGAAGGAAGGAAGGAAGGAAGGAAGGAAGGAAGGAAGGAAGGAAGGAAGGAAGGAAGGAAGGAAGGAAGGAAGGAAGGAAGGAAGGAAGGAAGGAAGGAAGGAAGGAAGGAAGGAAGGAAGGAAGGAAGGAAAAATCTGAGTTAAGATTTTTTAATGTACTGTGTGTTGCTTATTTGACATTAAGTGATATAGCTAAAAGAAAATACATCAGAGTTTAAGCAGATCATTGAATAACTTATTGATCATAACCTCATTAATTAGTGAGCATGTTCACTAATATCACAAATGAACTTTGCAAGAATATATGTCTGTGTATATATATCAGTGGAAAATAGAAAGTAGACAAGTTGCATAATTATTTCATAAACATTCAAATATGTTCTGCTTTAGAGTAGTTACAAAGAGTGACTTTTACTATATTCTTACAATATTCTAGTTAATAATAAGTTCAAACACTTGGTATTCAATTACATTTGTATATTTGAATTAATAATTGATAGACCATATATCTTCATGTACTCAAGACTTTTATCATTGCTGATCAGCTGAATAATTTTTTTGGCTTCATCTTTCTTAATTGTTAATCTAAGCACAAGGTATGTTTAAGATACAATAGTTCAAATTTGGAACTCAAAAATTTTAAAAATGGTAAATGTTTTTATAGGTAATTGATGAAAAATAAATAATTATTTTTTAAAAGAGTCAATATTTCATGTTGGTTCAATTATAGGATGCCTAAAGGAAAACAAGTCTGGAAATATAGGTTGAGACCAAACAGAGAAATGTGTGTGTGGTTTTTTTTGCCAAGAGGAGTTTGATCTTTATTCATTGACCCTTGAGAGTTATTGGCAGTTTTTTTGTTTCAAACAGATTATATTTAAATTTTAAAGAAAGCATACACAGATAAATAATATTTAAACTTGGTCATATTGAGTTGGAGATGTGACCAGGACATAACTGGATACATGGGCCTAACGATAAAGGAAAGTGACATTGGAGTTAAAGATCTGGATTGTGCTTCATCTTCAAAGAAGTGATAGTTTTTAGGATTTTGGAAAGTACAAAGGGAAGGAAGTTGAAGCAAGAACAGGAGGTGTGAGAATCAAATCAAGTATTTATTAAGAACCTACTCTATTGCTGGGCTCTGAAGATATAAATAACAAGAATGAAATAATTTCTCATCCTAATCAATTTACATTCTAGCAGAAAGATTAAGTATATTTATAAATACATACACGATAAATATAAAGAGAATAAATAAAAATAAGTTCAATACAAGGCAGTTGGAGAGAAAGAAGAACACTGGCAGATGCTATTGTCAAGTGGACAATTTCCACTTGAAGCATGAACTTCTTCCTCAAAACCTCTAAACAAGTTATCCTTGTGATTCTAGTTAAACTCCACAATACTTCAGACAAAATAATGAAAACACACTGTAAAGTCTTGACTCACGAGAGCTAAAAACCCTTCTCAATTCCATGTTCCCTACTGCAAATAGGAAATAGTTGTTTTGTATTCCTGATCCTTTGTTGATTCATGATTTCTATAACTTGGTTGAGATAATGCCCTTTAAAAAGCTTCTTGCTTAAAAGGTTAAAAGCACAAGAGACTTAAGATAATGAATTTTGCCAACAATTGACTTTGTCACCTACTCTACTTCATTATGTTAAATATAGTTTGAAATCAGAATTTACTATAGATAATCTGCTCTTGAATAATCAAGAGCTGACTAAATGTTTACGTAGTATTTGGGGAATTTCAATTTATAATCTCTATCCAAAATTGAGGGTTTTTTCATGGCATATAATGCTCATCCATCATATAAATATTACCAACATGAATAAAGATTTATTTTATAATTTATTTTACAATTTATACTAATCAATCATAGACATCTAATCGGTGTAAATGGATAGCATTGGATCTGGAATGAAGAAGACTTGAGTTCAAATTCTGCAAGAAATGTGACAATTTGCTTAATATCTCAGGCTCAATTTCCTCATCTATATAATGAGAAAATAATAAATAGTCCATGTCTTACCAGGTTGTTTGAGAATTAGACAAGATAATATTTTTGAAATTGTATATAAGTACTAACTATACAAATATATGGGCAAGTAGGTGGCAGAATGGAGAGAGTGTTTTGCCTGGGATCAGGAAGACCTGAATTCAAATCCAGGCTCAGATATTTACTAGCTTTGTAATCCTAGACAAGTCACTTAACTCTGTTTGCCTGATTTTCCTTATCTGTAAAATGAGCTGGGAAAAAAAATGGCAAACCACTCCAGTATTTGCAAAGAAAAATTACTAAACAGCAATATAATTATATATATATATGACTTTTGAAAAATTTAAACCTAAGCTTCATGCTCTAAAGAACTAGTGAAAAATTATAATCAATAATAACTGTTACAGTTCAATTATATAATTCACTGTAACTAACTACTAGTCTTATAAGGCTATAGTCAGAAATTAGAAGTTAGCTGGTAAATGGACATTATTTGGATTTTTACCTAGTAATTATCCATGTTGTTGTTTATTACTTTCTATGTAAGTTGTAAAACAAAATTCTCTTCATGATCAAAGCCATTATTTTGTTTTAAATAATTTTTAGGGTCTTTTGAAGATTAAATTGGAAAACTTTGGCTACCTTGTCAGTAAACAAGATTTTTTTCCTCCTCAAATTATTTTTAATTGATTTTAGGTTAAGAACTCTGATCATTTTTCTTATTCTATGCCCCCAAAGTATTGGTCTTAAAAGGAACCTATCTATTATGCATCTGTAAATATGTTCTTCAAAAAGTGCTCTGTATTTAAGTTAGCTTGGCACATGGATAGTGTCGATAAATAGGCTCTTTACTCACTCTAGATTTTAGTTTAAGCACTAGAATAGAATAATACATCTAGAAGTATTCATTTGTAGAAAATATTCTACTCCCTAATCACTTATTACTTACAAGTTTAGAGTATAAATTTAGCCCTTAAAGGGACATTTGAGTCCATTGAGTTTAAGCTCCCTTATTTTATAGGTGAGAAAAATGGAACCAAAAGAAATTAAGTGCTTTGTGCAAGATCACATAGACACAAGTAGTAGAATCAGGATTTGAATGAAGGTTCTCTGATTCTCATTCGCAATTTACTCTTGATTTCATCTTGAAATCTGAATACTCTTCTTACTGTGCCTTTCTTAACACTTCTTTCCCTGTTATTCCTCCTACCTCTCTGGTAACTTGCTCTCAGTGTACTCTACTGGCTCATCCATTATTCATGTCTCTTCCATGAACCATATGTCTCTGCCAAGGTGTCTATCCTGGATCTGTTTCCTCCTCTCTCTCTCTACCCCAGGGTTTCTTAACTTTTCTGTGGGTCATGGACTCCTTGTCAGAATAACGAAAATTGAAGGAAATGCTAACTTTCAATTAGAGATTAGTGAAAATAAAAATGTAACTTTTTTTTCTTTTCCAAGTTCACAGACTGCTGAAATCTATCCACAGGGTCCATGAACCTCAGGTTTAGAACTCCTATTCTACACCCTCTTTCTTTGATCTTATCTTCTCCCATGGGTTCAGCCCTCATCTCTAGAAGATTACCTCTAAATCTGTATATCTAGCTCTAATGTCTCTCCTGAGTTCCAGTTAAATATCAGTAACTACTTCTGGACATCTTCACCTGGATATCCAGTAAGTATCTCAAAATAAGTATATCTGAGTTAGAACTCATTCTCCTCCTCATGAACCAATTACTCCAAACTTTAATTTTCCAAATGAGGAGACCACAAATTTGAAGTCATCTTTGGCTTCTCATTCTATCTGCTACCCTTGTCATTAAATTACCAGATTTTGTTGAGTCTATCTCCATACCATTTCTCAACATCCATCCCTTCCTTCCCACTTAGACTGCCCCCACCATAGTTCGGGGACTTATCACCCCTTCCCTGAACTATTGCAGCAATTCTTCTCCCTTATTCCAGTCTTTCTTCTCTCCAACCAATCTTCCCCACAGCCAAAATAACCTTCCTAACATACAGATTTTACTGTGCTTTTCACCTGCTCAAGAAGCTTTAGTGGTCCCTGGAGAAAACACAAACTCATCTGCTTAGCATGTAAAACTTTTTACAGTCTGATTCCAGCCATATATATATGGCTAATAAATGGTCTGCTTGTCCATTTTTCAGGTAAAAAAAATCTTTTCTGACATTTTGGAAGAAAGTAGAGAATGAAATAAATTATTTTCCTCTCTTCCTCTCTTCTCCATCCCAGCTCCACATAAAAACACAGAAAGTGCAGAGTTTGTCTTTAATAAGGTTACAGCAATTTGACTTCTGACTCATGGAACAAAGAATACAACTGATTTTAAAACCACCTACTAACCCCACACATGTATATGAGCACAAAATGTTTTTTTTTTAATATTTTTCCCCCTCAATTGATCTGTTTTCCAACAGGCCATCTCTAAATAAGATGAAATAGTCATTGAACAATGGCTGAGTAGCAGAATTATTTGCCTGTTTTAGCAATATGTCAAGATTACAATTCACTTTACTATATTGTATTTGTCCAGATAAGGATTTCTTAACTTATTTTCTTTCATGGATCATTTTAGCAGTCTGATGAAGCCTATGGACCATCTCTCAAAAAAATAATGATTTTTAGTGAATAAAAGACGTAGTCCTATAAAGAAAACCAGTCACCCTGAAATACATTTATCAAAATATTAAAAATGAAAAGCAAGATCATAGACCCAAGAATAAAATCCAAGAATAAAATCAAAATTCTGTCTCTCTAAATTTAGTTTTTTTTGTGTGTAAATACAAATACATCTTTAAAATAATCACAGGTAAGTGAAATAGAAAAACCTGGACATTTTAAAAGATTTTTGGGCAAAATTCAATTTTTTAAAATTAGTAATTATAAATAACTTACAAATTACTTAAAATACCAATACTTATTTAATTTTATCCAGATAAGAAAGTGCTAAAAAAGCAAAAGTTTATACCAAGGGATATAGATAGATAGATACACATACATATATACATGTTTATATACATATGAATAAGTATAAATCAGTATCATTATATTAACTATATTTCAGTATCTCTGTTTTAGACTTTTAAAGGAAAATTGCTCTTTTAAAATTTAAACTAAATATAGAGCTTTAAGACACCTTATTTGTGAAGAAAGTTTTTAATATTTTCAAATATATTTATAATTTAATACTTAAGTAATAATATAAAAAAGAAAATAAACATTTAACTGTAATGAAACATTGTACTTTAGATAAATGATATGTGATCCTTGTGCTAAAGATGCCATCTAATAGTGGAAGAATATTTTTAAAGTGCACAAATTGCTCCTTTTTTCCCCAAGCTATACAACAGACTTATTTGATAAAAAGATGAATTTGTTAATGAAAACACTTAATTAGGGTTTATTTCATATTTTATAGTCCTTACTAAGGCTTATAATAGTTGGTAAAACCAGTTTTCCATAAAAGCTCTTTCAGATATTTTGTGGAACTGATTTGTGTGTGTGTGTGTGTGTGTGTGTGTATTTGTATATATAATTTACCTAATTTATCCTAATAAATATAACATGCTAATTTAATTCTAAGTTAATCTTACCTCTTGCATTTCATATATATGCACACATATATATGACTTGTAGAACAGGCAAATTAAAATAAGGTTATTTTATAAGTCATTGAAAATGTTTTTAAAACAATATTACATTTAAAATTGACATAAGTTGTATTTTTTTAATTTCTGAGGCAATGGCTATTCTATGCAAGGATGACTATAGCTAAAGAAAATGTCTATTACTTGTCTCAAACTGGGCCAATAATAATAGATGACTAAAGACATATTTTTCAAAGAGACAGTCAAAGTAGCAGATTTCTATTCTTTCTTTTACTGTCCTTTGTGCTTTAAGAATATTAAATTTGCAAGAATAGTATAGAGTTAATTAACCCAGTGGAATTTATCCCATCCCTAAGCATTGAGAGGAAATAATATTTTTTTCTTGGTTAGGATCCAGCAACCTCTGTATCTTGCTGTCTACTCTTTTTGAATAGGAATCTTTCTTTGGGTCAATAACTAAAGTTACATCTAGATTTTCATCATGAGACATTCTTTAATGGAGCTTAAAAATTAAGATGGTAGAAATATTAACACTAATCTCCCTGTCATTTCAATAGAATAACACTTTTATTAAGATAACAGTAAATCGGCCCCACAAAAATCCTTCCCTTACACTCTCTATGGGATTTGAACAAGTGGTTTATTAGACATGAACCACACTTTCCTATCTCTTTTCTTTCCAGAACTCAGTAGGATCCCTTATGCCTTTTGGTATTGGCCCTAAAAATAAAGTAAAAAGAGAAGACTTTTTCCAAAAACAGAATTTAGACCAACACTTAATATGTCATCTTGTACAATATCACATAACTCCTTTTGCTCGTTTTTTTTTAAATCTTAAAAAAGGGAATATATTCTCTCTCTTTCAACTCCACAGTAAAGTTCCATAGTTTTAGTGCAAGTAACACAAATAGATTTTTTTAAATAACAATTTTTTCTTAGAAAAACACTATAAAAATATAAAGTATTATTATTTCTATCATATACTTTTAGTGTTGGGCTTGCTACATTTCTCCTCAATTGTTTAAACTGATATCAACATCACAATATTTTACAATGGTAAATCATCTTATAAGGAATTAAGTAAATATTATTAGTTTATTCAGCCAACATTACTTCATTCAGCACTGTATGCTTATTGTATACTAGGTGCTATGCTACATAAAAATATAATTAAGTAAGTTAGTGGGTGGTTTGTACTCCAATAACTTATATAGGGAAATCTGGAAAAAAAAAATATAGTAGTTCAAGAGAAAAGTAATGAGTGCCTGTATTCAGTTCAATTCAGCAAATATATTTGTTGAGTCTCTCCTGTGTTCCACACACAGTAGTAGGGACTTACAAATACAAGGGGAAAACAGCATAGCATATACTATGTAGTTAATAAGGACTTTTTAGAAAATTCAATGATAAAGAAAACTCTAAGGTTACAAGGAAGAGCAACTGGAATTATTGTGCTGCCATCAACCAAAATAGGGACATTAAGTAAAGAAGCTGGTTTAGCAGAGATTTTAAAAAGTATTATGATTTAATGGGAAGATGCTGAATATAGAACAGTTCTGTTTACATTCTTATTCTTTTATGTTAACAGCTGTGTTGATTATGATTCAGAGGGTTGAAAGCATAGGTAACTGGGAAAAGTATACTTTATCACTAAGAATAAGGAATTAAATGATGAGTAAATTCAGTGTTTAGTATGTTGAGTTTGACATATCTGGTAGAACAATTAGGTGGGAATGCCTAGTAAATAGTTGGAAATATGTATCTAGAAATTATATTTTCCAAGTAATGAACAAAATTAACTTACCATAAGTAGGATGTGCATCTGTAGCTAGTCATATGTTCATTATGCCAGTATATTACTGTATGGAATAGTTCATTCTCAAACTAATGTTTATTTTTTGCACATAGTTCATAGAATGGTTCAAAGAAAACAAAACCATTTCCAGTTTGAAATTGCTATGAAGTGAATCTTTTAAATTTAGCTAAGGAATATAGCATATTTCTATTAACAAAGAAATAATAAAAAATGAATCTTTAAGAAGGAAAAATCTAAATGTTCCTCCTAAAATATACAGTTTAAATGAGTTGGAAAATTTATAAGAAATGGAAAGTGTCAGTTATGAAAAAGTAGAGGAATAAAGCAATTGCTGCATTGATGTGGACATCATATTTACAATCGTGTAGAATTTAAATCTAGAGCCAAAATAAGAAAATTCATGGGCAACATAGTTAACACGTGACTTGTATAAGACAAATTATCCCCTTTACACATATCAGTTTAGTGACTTTAGGTAAAAAGTCAAATATCGAGATGTCATTCCTCTTCTTTGAGTATTTATAAATTTATTTTTATAATTTATTATAGTTATGACATCTTGTTACATTTTTATTAGGTAGTTAGAAATTCAAAAATTACAAAATTTTAAGAGAAATTTAATAGCTATATTGAGTATTACTTCAGACACTTCCTAGCTGTGTGACCCTGGGCAAGTCACTTAACCCCCATTGCCTAGTCCTTACCATTCTTCTGTCTTGAAACCAATACATGGTATTGATTCTAAGACAGAAGGTAAGGGTTTTAATAATAATAATAATAATAATAATAATAATAATAATAATAAAAAAATACCAAATTGGAAAATGTTACAGATAATGGGATTTTTTTCTTTATAGACCATTTTTAGATTTTTGTTTATTTAATTTCACCTTTTTTATAGTAAATTTTCATAATCCTCTGTGCACAGGGCAAAATGTCAAGGTATCACTTGTTGATATTCTCATTTAGACTTATTCCAATTAATCCTCCTATAAATTATGACATGTCTGCCAGATGACATTGAACAAACTAAGAAATGCTTTACTGTCTATGCTGATTAAAATGCTAAAAAATACTTTCTAGGATAGATTTCATGCCTGAGAACTTACTAATCAGTGTTTAGTGGGAGGCACCAATTTGATAAAGAAATGGCTTTCAAAGTAATAAAATTTATTCCACAGATTATAAAGACCACTATGTAGTATATTGAATAAAAGCATATTAACCTTAATATTAACTTTCCATAAGCAAGAGAAAACAATGAGATCATATTAACATAGACTTTTGGTGAAGGCATACTTTTAGTGCATATATGCTTTTAGGAAATCATAAGTCAGATAACCTTGTCTAAGAACTCAAATTATTTCAACAGCTTGATTTAAAGAGGAAAAAAATCCAGAAAGATATGTCTGTTTTCCTCAAATTCTTGAATGATATTATTATTCTCATTTAATACATACTTATTGGTATTAAATTTTATAATTAGCAAGTTAGCAAAAGTATGTGTATAAAATTTTAACAGCTGTGTTCAGCAAACTTATTTCAGCCTACTCAATTCTGATGATCTGGAATGCTGAATATGAAGACTATTGACTCTTTCTCCAAGTCAGTAATAGAGTTGTGTATTTGAATTACTTATTATATGCCATATATTCATTAATACTTGTCATGTTAATAGTCATGAGAAAAATTGTCAGGGAAAATGAGGCAAATAACTTTTTTGCATGTTATAATGATTTTACAAAATAAATTTATGAAATCACTTACCAAAGATCAAGACCTGATACCTAAGACCCTGAAAGCTGGACCTGTGCTTCCCTGATTTTGAGAAGATACACCTGATGTCATAAAAATAGTGTACTGTATAATCAAGAGTGTCCTTGCTCCTGAGAATGAAGTTCAAGGTGATGTAAACTACTTAAAGGACATGTCTACTGGCTCCACCAAAGACTTATTTTCTCTGTCCCCCAAAATAACAAGTGCCCTTGCATTTATTTACCAGTAAAGAATGTTTATCTACACAATTATTTCTTCAGCACAGTTACCCATCGTGGCCTCTGATTCTGATCACAGAAACTTGAAGAAAGTATTCTTCACTGGCTATTCTTGTAAAAGTAATGATTCCTTTGAGTAGAGATCCTTTGTGATATTATTACACTATAGCCACATGCACTATGGCTTCCCAAGGGTTTTACAAAGCTCTTCTCCATTCGGTTAAAAAGCAAGCAAAATAGAGTAAAATTACTACCAGATTTGTGAGCCAAATGCCAAATAATGTGCTTCTTGATTGTATAGAATATTAGCCAAACATATCTTTAAATTTTATAGTATCTATCTTTGTTATAGCACTTTGAATTTCTGTGTTGTTATGTATGATTTGTCAGATTTTGACTGTGAATAAACATAGAATTATTAAAAGTTTTCTTTTTAAAAGCAAGTTGTTGGAATCACTAATATTTTACATTCATGGGTGATTGTTTCTAATTGATAGGTATTTAAATTTTGAAGTATTACTAATTCTCAATTTATTTTGGCACAAAGGTCAATATAGATCACATTATTTTAAATGTAATTCTAATGCCAAAATATTGGGTTGATTTTATAGTATTAGAACATTTTGATTAAAGAATTTTAAATATATGTATACAGAGAGACTTATTTTTGAATGAAGATGCCACTGAGTGTTTCTTGGTTTGGAATAATGTGTTCAGAATGGGTGTGTGTGTAAATGTCTGTGTGTTTATAGTATACCTTTGTGGAGGAGTATTAAATTCCATACTTTTGTTAAAAAAGATTATCAACATACTTTAGGTCTTACCTATGGCAATAAGCATTATAATAAAGTCACAGAGAGTGGTTCATAAAACAGTTATCTTTCCATGCTCTGTATTAATTTTATACATGTCAAGGTCATGTTGCTAAATAATTTCAAAATGTAATTATTCATAAGGCCATATAGATAGAGAAACAGAGAGGAGAGAAAGACAGGACAAAATCTTGGTAGATCACTTAAAGCCTACCTACCCTCAGACTTCGGAATACCTTTTGTCTATGTGTATGTGTATGTGCATGTGCATGTGTGAATTTAAATTTATAGATATGCATACAGATGTATAGATATATATGTATACAGCTAAAGATCTATATACATACGCACACACAAAAACATAATGTGTGTCTAAAGAGGATCATGGTAAAAGAGATTATTTTCTCTTTTTTAAATATGCATGCAAAATTGGGACAGGGGTAAATTTGTTGAGTAACATAATACTTTTTTAGGTAAAATGAACATATGAGATTCTTACAATAAATTAATCTCATATCAAATTAAACTTTTTAAAATCTTACCAAATTACTGCATTTGCTTTTTCATTTCATTTTTCTTTGTTTTAAAATATTTTAGAAGAAAGAATTTTCTTAACAACATAGAAGATTGACCTCCACCAATGTGTTTTAGAAAATATTATGAAAATAGTACCACTTAAACAGTCCAATGAGATT